>NC_045971.1:19839468-20123970 GCF_010909765.2 Amblyraja radiata
AGATTTGCTGCCTGGCCCGCTAAGTTACTCCAGCACTTTGTGTCTGTCTTCCCGACAGGTTTGAGTCCTGAGACGGCAATGACCACTTGTGGTGATGTTGTAACTTGTACTTGGTATTTCACTGTCAACTTCAACTCCTCCAACGCTTTCACTTGTACAGGTTTTCAGCATTCGTTCTGCCTTTTTAAGTTCAGGTGCTACTTTCTCTGGCCACCCAGCTGCACATTCAACCTGGCCCATCAGTGTAAGGCTCAAATGTCATGTCTCTGTCGTTCACTTCCATGATAACAATCAGTGGTCCTACTTACATTAAATTCCCCTTTTCATCAAAGATCGCAATCACAATGCCTCCATTATAGTCTACACTTGCTTCCTTTATCTGATGAGAATGTAGAACCTTTGACATTTTTTGTGTGCTGCAAAATGGCAAAAAGCATTTCACTTCATTACACCTATATATACTTATACATATGTGAATGTGACCAATAAAATACCTTTGATACCTTTGATTTTTGAGCACCTTTCTTTTAACCTTTGTTACTTTCATTTTGTTTGTTTAACTTGTGACAAGTGGCTTTTTAAACCACATGGTGACATTGTATTTTTGCCCGAACAAGGATTCAGATACATATGTTTCCTCCATAGTGGTAATAGCTTTTATTTACTATTTTAAAATGATGCTCAAGTTGCTTCAGAGCAATTTGGTTTGGGGTTTGTCCCTGATGCCCACTGTTACATGGAGCACCCTATCTTCAATGGCAAGTCCTCCACATTGTTATTTGATAATTCCACTGCTTTCACAAAGTCTAGATTCACTCTGACCATGACCACCCTGAGCTTTGCCATCTGAGAGCATTGCTAGAATTACTGGCACGTAATTCTCCATTCAACTACCAATTCACTCACTTTTTCATTAGAATAAAAATGTAAAGCTTTGCACTATATTGCTTGGGTTTAGGTTATGGAGATTCTTCAACAAATCCATAAAGACTTTAATTTTATTGTAAATTACTGTGTTTGTTTGATCTGAACAGGTATCTCATTACACCATGGGCTGGGCATCCATCCACCTGTTATGCTGGTTACAGGAGACCAGTTTATTTCCATCATTGATGCTGTTTGCAGCAATATAAATGCAACAGTATCTCACAATATTCCTCATTTTTATGGGTTGGAGAGTCACATATAGCAATCAAGCTATATTGTTGAGGATCGCTTTCCTTTTGTAAAAGCAGGTGGTTGTTAAACCTTCCTTTCCCCTCAAATGTTTTATTTTTGAAAAATCAGTTTCACTTCCGTCCAGCATGACTTTGGAATCAATTTTCCTCGTAATCAATAAGTTTTTTTCTCAAAAAGGTGAAGGTTTATTTCTGCCATTTAGGTGCTATGTTTATTTTCCTCAAGGCTGCTGAGTACACATTTGCAAACTAATTTCTTCCAGTGCACAACGAAAATGGTGTCTGACAAAGATGAAAAGAATCACACAAGTAAGCACCCAAAAGCACCGTGATCTTTGCTGTTGTGGAGGATAAATATGAATAATATAACATTCCATCGTATATTACTACATACATTAGATACATAATCCCTACACAACAGACGAGTTTGGGAAAAAAAATAATTGTGTTTGAACAGCAACAAAAACAGCATTATTTAGGGCAGGGGTCGGCAACCTTGATCTGCATAGGAGCCGGGACGCATGTCTGTGCGCGCATGGCGGGCCACATCTATCACGTGTATCCCGGGGGCCATAGGTTGGCGACCCCTGATTTAAGGCATAGATAGGGGAGATGGTCAGAACCATTTTCCCAGGGTGGAAATGTCCAACACTAGAGGGCATGGCTGTAAAGATGAAGGTGGAACATTTAATGGAGATGTGCAGGGTATGGTGGAGGCACATGAGAATGGTGGGGGCTTGGAACGCATTGCCATTTTTTTCCCCACACGGAGGGTGATGGGTATATGGAACGAACGGGGATGACATATGATGAAAGAATGGATTGATTGGGCTTATATTCACTGGAATTTAGAAGGATGAGAAGTGATCTTATAGAAACATAAAATTCTTAAGGGATTGGACAGGCTAGATGCAGGAAAATGTTCCCCATGTTGGGGGAGTCCAGAACCAGGAGTCACAGTTTCAGAATAAGGGGTAGGCCATTTAGGACTGAGGTGAGGAAAAACGTTTTCACCCAGAGAGTTCTGAAAATCTGTGGAATTCTCCACCACAGAAAGCAGTGGAGGCCAATTCACTGGATGTTTTCAAGAGTTAGATATAGCTCTCAAGGCTAATGGAATCAAGGGATATGGGGAGAAAACAGGAACGGGCTACTGATTTTGGATGATCAGCCATGATCATATTGAAGGGCCGAATGGCCTACTCCTGCACCTATTTTCTTTGTCAATGTCTATGTTTCTATGAGCCGCCAGAGGAGGTAGTTGAGGCAGGTACTATAACACCATTTAAAATATTTTTGCACAGGTACATGGATAAGAAAGGTTTAGAGGGATATGGGCCAAACATAGGCAACTGGGACTAGTGTAGTTGGGCATCTTGGTTGGCCTGGGCAAGTTGGGTCGAAGAGTCTGTTTCTTTGCTGTATGACTGTATACTGTATGAGTTATTTATGATCGCTGAAATTAATACTACTCAGCAATCAAATTGACTGCCATTTTTCTAACCTCCCTCTTATCAATTCCCTTGACTACCTTAATTAAACCAGCCCTTAATTTTATTCATCAGGGAATATAAATCTTGTCTATGAAACCCTTCCTTATAATTTAGGCTCATAACAATATTATTCTACTTCATTCAAACTCAAGGGATGGAGACGCTGGCTCCGAAAATATTGCACATTTTAAGCCAGTTGTGGAGTGCACTCTGGAACATTACCCCACAGTTTGCTTGTCTAATGGTGGTATTGCAGGATAGGCACAGGCCACTGCAAGAAGCTCCTTAACTTCACCAACGTCTTGGCTCGCTATTCGAGTGAGAACCCAGAGAGCTCCTTGCAGGAAATACCACAATGCCACCTACATCTTGTTTTGCTGAAACCAGCTCCTAAAATTAAGCTCCGAGTGCAAAGAGCTCCGGCAAAAATAATAACACAAGGGGAAGAAAAAAACAGAGAACAGATGTAGTTTTCACATCACAAGCAACAAGGTGACCTTTGCTGTAACTGTAGAGGAGCTGGAGTATTTTTTTGTATTTTTGACAATGCTTTCATGACGGAATCAAGGCTGGGGAGTGGGGGGGTGAGGGGGAGTGGGGAGTGGGGGGGAGGGTGGATTTCATAAAACTCAGCTGCTTAGGCTTAATGACTGCCTCAATAGATTGAATAGAGATCTGGAAATTCTTCAAAACACATGGGAGAGTCCGATTCCACTCCTAAGAAATACCCACATTAGGAGAGTCTGCAAATCTTTTCCTTGCTGTGTAGCTCCGGGTTTTGTATTGATCCCAGTTGGAGCGGTCGGATAGAGGGGGTGTGACTCTGGCCAGGATTCACAACTTGGCAACAACAGCTTAAAGGCCTCATCGTGGGCAAGGGAGATTGACAGCTATAATGTAAACAACAGGCCCAGAGCTCTGCGGGTTTGTTGGTTTAATTGGTCTCTGTAAATTGCTCCTAGTTTATAGTTCAGTTTAGTTTATTGTCACGTGCACTGAGGCACAGTGACAAGCTTTTTTGTTGCGTGCTATCCAATCAGCGGAAAGACTATTCATGATTACAAACAAGCCATCCACAGTGCACAGATACAGGATAAAATAAATAATGTTTAGTGTAAAATAAATTCCAGTGAAGTCCGATTAAAGATAGCCCGAGGGTCTCCAATGAGGTAGATCAGGACATCTCTGTATTTGTAGTCATAGGATGGTTCAGTTGCCTGATAAGTCAGTTGGGAAGAAACTGTCCCCAAATCCAGAAGAATGTGCTTTCACACATCTGTACCTCTTGCCTGGTGGGAGGGGTGAAGAGGGAGTGTCCGAGGTGAGACTTACCCTTGTTTATGGTGGTGGCCTTGCCGAGGCAGTATAAGTAGGGAGTGAATATAAGAGTGGGATAACATAGTGTGAATAGGTGATCGATGGGTGGTGTGGATCCGATGGGCCGAAGGGCCCGTTTCCATGCTCCATCTTTCATTCAAAAAGCCATCTACCGAATGTGTCACTGTTATTACAGGGCAATACCAGACAACTATTTGTTTTCTAAAGAACGGTCCAGACCCAAAACGTTGCCGGTCCATTTCCCTCCACAGATGGTGTCTGACCTGCTGAGTTAATCCAGCACTGTTTTTTTTATTGCAACTCAATATTTGCAGTTAGTTCCTTAAGTCACAACTTTTTTTTCTGCAAGTTATGGTTATTTTAGGTCAGACCTCAAGAGTGTGAATAAAATCAATATGTAGCACTCACATTGCCATGCTTTCCCTGCAAAGGTTCGGATTGCCAAAGCAAATACATCTTAAAGGCATAATGCAAAAGTGTAGTACATGGAGGCACTCATACAGATCAGATGAATACTAGGAAGCTGACTCCTAGAAGGTGGCACAGTGGTGAAGTAGTTGCCTTACAGCGCCAGAGACCCGGGATTCGATCCTGACTACGGGTGCTGTCTGTACAGAGTTCGCACATTCTCCTCATGACCGGCGTGGGTTTTCTCCAATTTCTTCCCACACTCGAAAAATGTACGGGTTTTGTTGGTAAATTAGCTGGGTATAATTGTAACTTGTCTCTAGTATGTGCAGGAAAGTGATAGCGTGTGGGGATCACTGTTCGGCACGGACTCGGTGGGCCGAAGGGCCTGTTTCCACGCTGTATCACTAAACTAAAGGCGGCTTGCAGACACGTACCATGGTTTCTCAGCTCCTCCTCCTGCGCAGGAAGACATGGACAATCCACTGAGCAACGAAGGGCCACAAAACCAGTAAGATCAGGGTGCGTCTGGATGGGCTGAACAGCCACCTGGAAGTTCTCTAAAAGTAACAGAGAATGAACCGGCTGAGACAGATGTATCATAATAGCGATCATAAAATGACAATCAAACGAGTCTTCACACGCCTTCCCTATTCCGAAGAAGAGTCTCCTAATAATTTTCCCATTTTCCTCACCGACAATAAGAATGGTTCAATGGTTCAAACATTACATACTGGAAATGTTGTGTGTTATACAATCTGATAACCTTCCCACCTCACACAGCGGATTGATGCATCTGACCTGTGTGAGCTTGGGACAGTTGTTATGTATCAGCAATTTAGAAACATAGAAACATAGAAAATAGGTGCAGGAGTAGGCCATTCGACCCTTCGAGCCTGCACCACCATTCAATATGATCATGGCTGATCATCCAACTCAGTATCCTGTACCTGCCTTCTCTCCATACCCCCTGATCCCTTTAGCCGCAAGGGCCACATCTAACTCCCTCTTAAATATAGCCAATGAACTGGCCTCAACTACCTTCTGCGGCAGAGAATTCCAGAGATTCACCACTTTCTGTGTGAAAAAGGTTTTCCTCATCTCGGTCCTAAAAGATTTCCCCCTTATCCTTAAACTGTGACCCCTTGTTCTGGACTTCCTCAACATCGGGAACAATCTTCCTGCATCTCGCCTGTCCAACCCCTTAAGAATTTTGTAAGTTTCTATAAGATCCCCCCTCAATCTTCTAAATTCTAGCGAGTACAAACCGAGTCTATCCAGTCTTTCTTCATATGAAAGTCCTGACATCCCAGGAATCAGTCTGGTGAACCTTCTCTGTACTCCCTCTATGGCAATTTATTTTTAATGTGCAGTAATTTCATATTGGACTGTAATAAATATTTCTGATTGAGGTGTGAAAGAGACAAGAAACATGGCCATGAAGTGTGGACATATCAGATTAAGTAATTAGTATGCTCTCAATGGTCACTGAAAATTGACGAGGTGGATGACCAGTCTTGGTGATGATCCAAGATCGGCTTGGGAAGCGGAACATGGGAACCTCTGTGCTCAGAAATGGAAGGCCTGTGCTTGAGGCGATGAATGTAATATTAGCGGAAGCCGCAGGTTGTAGTGTCACCAGAGGCGGCTGCGGGAGGCCCTACAGCAGTTGGGTGAGCTAGCCGAAGGCATAAGGAGCCGAAGGCATAAGGAGCCAAAGGCATAAGGAGCCGAAGGCATAAGGAGCCAAAGGCATAAGGAGCCGAAGGCATAAGGAGCCGAAGGCATAAGGAGCCGAAGGCATCGCACTGGGCCAAGCCAACCCCTACTTCATTGACGATAGACACAAAATGCTGGAGTAACTCAGCAGAACAGGCAGCATCTCTGGAGAGAAGGAATGGGTGATGTTTTGGGTCTCAAGCCAAAAATGTCACCCACTACTTCTATCTTTGAGATGCTGCCTGCTCCGCTGAGTTACTCCAGCATTTTGAATCTATCTTCAGTTTAAACCAGCAGCTGCAGTTCCATCCTACATCCTACTTCATTGATTCAGCACCACCAGGACATTGGGTCTTAAAGTGAGAAAATAAAAAAATTGCATATTTCCTTAGGCCAAAAATTGGACTTTTCAGAGACTTGGAAATTGCAAGATGATTCTGGAATGTGGTGCCCCTCTGCATGCTGTTTCAGAAGAGTCTACTTACGAACATTTCATCCCTGTCTGTGTATGATTGTACTCATACGGAGTATGATTTGACCTGATAGCATGCAGAACAAGCTTTTCACTGTTTCATGGCACACATGACATTAATAATCTACTGTAAACTAGAAAAAAAAAGCTCAATTCAAGCTGATGTTCCAATGAAAAAACTGAAGAAATCAGTGACTTTGGGTCAGATGTAAAAGATCACCCACTCTCGGGTAAAATAAAACATTGCATGTTGAAGAAGGATCTGGGGTTGAAGATTGGGGTTTGGAGGAGTGAAATGATGAAACCATTATCCTTTCAATAGAGCAGCACTGTGGTACAGTGATGGGAGGCACAGTGGCACAGCAGTAGAGTTGCAGCTTTACAGCACCAGAGACCTGCGTTCAATCCTGTCCACGGGTGTTGTCTGTACGGAGTTCGTACGTTCTCCCCGTGACCATGTGAGATTTCACCGGGTGCTCCAGTTTCCTCCCACATTCCAAAAACGAGCAGGTTTGTAGGTTAATTGGCTTCTGTAAATTCTCCCTAGTGTGTAGGATAGTACTAGTGTACACCTGATTGTTGATTGACGCAGACTCGATGGGCCGAACGACCTATCTCCACACTGTATTTCTAAACTAAACTAATTTCTAATTATTTATCAATTAATATTATCAAAAACGAGTGATCAGATCACAGTCACATTGCTGTTTGCAGGCACATTGGCTTTTTTCTTCATAATAACTGTGACTACACAACAAACGTAGTTTATCTTACTACAAACTCCGTACAGACATCACCCGTAGTTAGGATCAGTACTGTACTGACTAAAAATGCTTTGTAACATTAGAAGAATATATAAAGTCGATATTTTTTGCTCTAATATTTAACGCCATTGAATGCCAAACTAATTCTATGACTATGCCAAGGACACTACTATAAACATAAGGAAGGTGGGGGACAAATCATCATGAAAATTAAGGAGAATTGACATACAGGTACTTGGTTCTTGGTTTCTTGGTCCTCCAAAATATTCCAAATGGAATTTAAACTGGAGGTGGTGAAGGGAGGGCTTAAGCCAGAAAGGGTTATTGGGAAGAAAGAGCTACTTTAAATTTAGTTGCATCTGGTTGGGTAACTATAGTAGGGTGGAGATTATTCCATGCTTTAATTGTGCATACAATGGGCAGAATCCCAAAAGGTGTTTTTCCACAATGTGCAATGCTGGGGTTTTCTCTTTAGATAGTTGTAAGTGAAATGGGGCATAGCTGGAGGTCAGCACCAGAAAATCTCGGATGATTGAAAATTATCCTGCTTTTTTAGCAAGGATTTGTTTTTGTTTGAGGAGGTACAGAGGGTAGAAAACATGGTGGTTGACATGAGCAGGTAGCTGACATGAACAGGTGAACATTTAAAAGACATTTGGACAGGTACACAGACAGAAATTCTTTAGAGGGATATAGTTCAAATGGAAACTGGTGGGCCTAGTGTTGATGGGGCATCTTCGTCAGCATGTGCAAATTGGGCCGAAGGGTCTGTTTTCTTGCGATATGACTCTATAACAGTGTGCAGATCACATTCAGGGCTGATGGACAATGAGGGAAGTGATGCAATGGGGGAAGTGATGTTGGGTGATGGAGAACCAGGATATCGTTGCTGAATGCAAATACATTATTCTTCATTAAACTGTAGATAGGGCTGATATAATCATGTAACAAGATTTACTTAACATTGAAAACATCTGCTCCAGATTTACAAAAAGACAGATTAAAAACAATTTGAAATATATTTACACAAAATATAAATGTAAACTGAAAATTCAATAGAGCATGAAAAGATTAAATGGCTATGTCAAAGTTTAAACCCATTATATTCGGCAAAATGGCACGGTACTGGGATGTTCCAATTAAATTGTCTATTTGATTTCTGATGCCCGCAGTTCACTAAAACTGTTAATAACTTCAGCTTTCTTAAGCACAATACATAATTTTGTAAAAAAGGCAAATGCAAACAAAGGGGAGCAGGATTAATGTCAACATGATTAGATTATTAGATTGC
Source organism: Amblyraja radiata (assembly GCF_010909765.2). Classification (NCBI taxonomy): domain Eukaryota; kingdom Metazoa; phylum Chordata; class Chondrichthyes; order Rajiformes; family Rajidae; genus Amblyraja; species Amblyraja radiata. The sequence continues at coordinate 19,848,132 of NC_045971.1, forward strand.
TTTTCTAAGAAATGAAAGATATGGACCTGCAGTTGCCGTGAAGTGCATATTAATACACAGACCCAGTCGTTCCAATTCAGAAATAATTTATTGTACACGGAATGTTCTAACACCTTTTAGAATGCAGCACTGTGGCATGGAGGTAAAGTTAATGCGCCAGATACCCGGCTTCAATCCTGACTACGCATGCTGTCTACATGGAGTTTGTACGCTCACCGTGTGACTGCATGGTCTTTTCAGCTGAAGCAACAAATCATTTTCAAGGCAACTATGATTGCTCGGCATTATTTAAAGAAGTCAGACAATAAATTACAAAGTCTGTAGATATTTCTCTTAAAATTTGATGCAAGAATTTTTTGTTAGAATACTAGACAGATATCATATTTCAGTTCAAGAGTGATTGGAAAACTAAACTAAGCAATTTTGAATCTGTTATTAATCTAACATCAGTTACGGGCATGTTCTCATAATTTAAGTAGCCACTTAAATGTATTTTAATGGATGAATCCATTTAACTCAATAAAGGTGTCTCGAAGACAGCTTGGTACAAGAGTTTAGATATAAGCTTCAAGAAAAAAAAAAGTATGATCACAAACAGAAAAAGCTAATGAAAAATTAAGACTGGTTCAAATGGGCATTCTAATGGGCTGGTAAGAGTAACCAGCTCTGAGCTGGTAAGAGAGTCGACCTTCCACGTCCTCAAGGTTGGCTGCGGGAGGCATCCTCAGGGCACAAAGGCTGAAGGTGGCCGGGCGAGGAGAGAGACAATAGTTCACTGAACAATATGGACAAAGGCAATGGCCGAAGGCCCTGCAGCAGCCTGGGGCTGGCCTGGATCTGGACCTGTTCCAAGACACCGAGCACATGGATCGGACTGGACTTTGAAAATGGTGCCAAAACCTGCCAACTCTTGCAAGCAATGTCTCAGTGGACTATTTCTATGCACTTTGTACTAATCAGTGATTGTACTTTAAGTATGGTAATTCTTTACTGAACTGTATGAAAAAAAGTAATTTCATTCTACGCCCGTACATGGGAAAATAAAAAAAACATTGACCATTGGGGAGATTGAAAGTGAATTTCACTGGTGCCAAGTGATAGGAAGCGACCCTCGCTCGCCTGCCTCGGGCAGTGTGCCTGGCTCAAGTGCTGGTTTTAAGTTATTTTTAAAGTTTTGAGATATAGCGTGGAAACAGGTACTGCAGCCCACCAAGTCCACGCCGACCAACAATCCCTGCACACTAATGCTATACCACACAAGCAAGGGACAATTTACAATTTTACCAGTCCACTTAACCTATAAACCTGTACGTCTTTGAAGTTTGGGAGGAAACCAGAGCTCCTGGAAAAAACCCGCACGATCACAGGGAGAACGTACAATCTCTGTACAAACAGCACCCGCAGTCAGGATTGAACCCAGGTAAGTCAATTATTATTTGTAAAAAAATAATTTGACTTAAGTATAAAGGAACACAGTTATAAAATGTATTTATAACAGGAATTTGGTGCAGGAGTAGGCCACAGCTATTCTGACATTTAATAAGATCACAACTGATCTGATTGTAATCTCACATCCACATTTCTGAATATCCAAGGTAACCTTTCACCCCAACTCTGTGTTGTTCAAGACTCTTACTCTGCTTCCCATATATTGTGCACTAAATGAATGTATCTCACAGCTTAATCTGATGACATTGTTCTAAGGGTGTTACATTTAGTGTTTGTTTTTGGTGTGAAGATGTTGGAATATTTTCTTGTGATCCCCAAAGTGCTATGCCATGGTCAAGGTGAATTTATTATTTTCACAAGACGCATAGATTTGAGTTAATCAGAGACGGGGATTATTGTGTTAATGTCAGGAAACACATTCACAACCTGTTCTTCCTATTGTACTTCAGAGAGAGGTTAATGAGGAAGAAATCAGCCTTTACAACATTGACAGCAGCAAGTTGTTTTCAGTATAATTTTGATATCATGTGTAATGTGCATTGCAGGGAAGAAAACATTGATATTTAAGAAAGTATGATATTATTAAAATAATTACTTTCATGACATTATTCACCTTAAACAGAGTCATTTTCAAGCATGAAGGTTGCAACTCAGTTGCTTCCATCTATAATAAGAAAGTAAAAATAAGTATTAATCATAAAAACTGATCTCATATTTCAGTAGGCTGTGTGTAAGAATTGCATTACAAAGCTTGTTTTCATAGTATTCAATGATCTGCCCATGGGAGGATTAAGCTTGAAGTGAGCATATTTGTGGGATTGAGTGTTAATGAGCAAAGAAAGCAAATGCAATGCTAGCATTTATTTCAAGAGGGCATGTATACAGAAACAGGGATGTAATGCTGAGGCTCTATGAGGCGCTGATCAGGCCGCATTTGAAATATTGAGAGCAATTTTGGGCACCATAACTGAGGAAGGATGTGCTGGCTCTGGACTGGATTCAGATGAGGTTTACAAGAATTATCCCAGGAATGAGTAGGTTAACATATGATGACGGCACAGGTTCCATATTTGCTGGAGTTTAGAAGAATGAGGGGGGGGGGCTCATTGAAAACTACAGAATAGTGAAAGGCTTGGATAGAGTGGATGTAGAGAGGATGTTTCCACTAGTGGGAGAGTCTAGGACTAGGGGTCATAGCCTCAGAATTAAAGGACGTTCATTTAGGAAGGAGGAATTTCTTTAATCAGAGGGTGGTGAATCTGTGGAATCATTTGCCACAGAAGGCTGTGGAGACAAAGTCAGTGGATATATTTAAGGATAGACTTTTGATTGATAGGGTTGTCAGAGGTTAAAGTGAGAAGGCAGGAAGAATGGGGTTGGGAAGAAGAGATAGATCAGCCATGATTGAATGGCGGAGTAGAGTTGATGGGCCAAATGGCCTAATTTTTACTCCTACCACTTATGATCTGTAGGGCCATTCTTTGGAAAGTGAACCAAAATGTCACATACGTGACCAGATGGCATCACATAGAGTAATACATTAAAAAAAATCCTGTAAGAGATTAATCCTATTCATTGCTATTTTCCTACCTGCAGAACTATAATGCATATCTGCTAAAAATATGAACATTCTAGCTTTTTAAAATTCAGTTTGTAAGATAAAACAGTTATGAATAAAATGCTTCCGTGTGAGGTCACCAACATGACCAGTCATGTTTGACCTCTGGCCCTAAACAAACATTGTCAGCATAACATAAAAATTTCATTTGTTAAACTTCAAAAAAAATGAATCATATATACAGCACAAAGCAATATACCTGTAATGTTTTCAGAATTAGAAGAGATGTGTTCCACAATCTTTCATATTTTGGTCACACACGTGGGCCTGGATATCTATTCCAGAGTTTAGTTCCTCACTCTTGCTACTTTGTGAGAATTTATAGTTGAAAAGCAGGCCCAAATGACCAGATTTTCAAGGCCACGTACCATTGCAAGAAAACATTAAACTTTTCTACCTACTGCTCAATATTTCTAATTATTGATAAGCACAAGTTAAAGTTTAGTTTAGTTTAGAGATACAGTGCAGAAACAGGCCCTTCGGCCCACTGACTAGCGATCCTCGCACACCAACACTATCCTACACACACTAGGGACAATTGTACATTTACACCAAGCCAAATAACCTGCACATCGGTTTTCTCCCACACATCCAGATGTACAGAAGATCTCGGAGAAAACCACGCTGGTCACAGGGAGAACATACAAACATACAAAGACAAATAGCCTCATTCTTTGGCATTAGGAAGAATGAACCCAATACCTTGAGTCTAACTGAAGTTCTCTAGGTCTAGTTTGTAATACCGCTGTTTCTATTCTATCCTGATTTTCTATGCAGTAATTAACTTTTCCCCTGGTTACACTTCAGCTGATTGTGACTATCAATGGGGACATTTGCATCTTCACTTTACTCCAAGTAAACAGTATGAAAAACTTTGAGACACAAAGAACTGCAGTTGCTGATTTACAAATAAGAGACAAAGTGCTGGAGTAACTCAAACACATCCCTGAAGAATATGGTAGATGATGTCTGAAGATTTCTGAAGAAAGCTTCCAAACTAAAACATAATCTATCCATGTTCTCCAGAGAAACTGCCTGATCTACTGAGTTACGCCAGCACCTTGTGTCCTCTTTTCTTAATTGAGAGAAAAAAAACTTGACGCGTAGGTTTTACTCAGGGTGAATTTAAAAAATAACTTAATTCTGTTGAGTTGGCATTATTCTCACAATACGGCGTATACAACTATTCCTGGGCGCACCTTTACAGGTGATGTTACTGCAGGTGCATCACCACACAATGCACATCACAACGGCACCAGTTCAATATTAATCACAGATCCCTCAAGCTGGAATAGAATTCCAACTTTGGAAGGCAAAACAAAAAGCCTGCTCCAGATCCCCACCTGCTGATCTTTTTTGGGAACGTCATTTATGGAGCTCAGAAAGAGAGGAGATGATCTGGCTTGTTTATATTGACCTCCTTTGCTGAATAGTCCCTGAAACAGCTGAATAGGACACTGTCAAATTGCTCACTGCTATTCTAACACAGTCCCAGATAAGTCAGTGACAATAGACAGTAGGTGCAGGAGTAGGCCATTCTGCCCTTCGAGCCAGCACCGCCATTCAACGTGATCATGGCTGACTTCAGGAAAAAAAAATAAGGGGATAAAACCCCAGAGAGGAAAGTGTAAATTTTCACGTTTTGCCACACAAGAAATAATTTGCTCTAAGTGAAGTATTTAACCAGCTATTAATCATAATACATGTATGTTATCACTGTGGATATGACACTAATAATTTTGTAGAAATAATGCTGTATATTAAAATATTCTGATTCCACAAGTTTATTTGCACTACAGAAACAATGCAGTTTGAATAGCAAGCAGTTGTGCATGATAGTTTTTGCAAAAAAGTGTAAAAGCTATTCCCAATATGGACTGCTGTTGCGAAATACTGAAAGTAGATTACTGAATTACAGTAACATACAGTAAAAGAGAAACACAATTGGAAAATATCACATCCGGCACATGGATGTGGATCATATGCAGACAGAAGAGATTAAGTTTTATCTGACATCCTGTTCAGCACAAACATTGTGGGTCAAAAGCCTACTGGTCCCTGGTGGAAGACCCCTTTTCGGTGCTCCCGCAACGGCAACTTCTCTCTCCGGAATCGCGGGGTTTAAATGACTCAGAGCGGGGCCTAGCATCGCCCAGCGCGGCCTAAACGGCTGCGGGACGTACCATCGCCCGCCGGGGGCTTTAACATCGTGAGCCCCAGTCGCCTTGACGCTGCAGTTGGACTGCTGGACCGCGGGAGAAGAACAAAGGGAAGAGATAGGACTTTTGCCTTCCATCACAGTGAGGGTGTGTTGGAGATTCACTGTGATGGATGTTTGTGTAAATTGTGTTAATTGTGTTTTGGGTTTTTTTTTTGTAATGTCATGACTGCAGGAATGAAATTTCATTCAAACCTTATCTGTTTGAATGACAATAAAAGGCATTAAACATAAAAACATAGAAAATAGGTGCAGGAGGAGGCCATTCGGCCCTTCGAGCCAGCACCGCCATTCGTTGGGATCACGGCTGATCGTCCCCAATCAATAACCCGTGTTTGCCTACTCCCCATATCCCTTGATTCCACTAGCCCCTCGAGCTCTATCTAACTTTCTCTTAAATCCATCCAGTGACTTGGCCTCCACTGCCCTCTATGGCAGGGAATTCCACAAATTCACAACTCTCTGGGTGAAAACGTTTTTTCTCACATCAACAAAATGGTCATCATTTTACAGTAACTGTGTTCACCTGACCATTACCTGGTTGATTTGTGCGAGTAGATTTATCACTTTAGCTCTAGTGACATGATTGACCCATCGGGGGATACATGGATGACGTCATTCCCTTTGCCACTTTGTTTAGGGAGGAATGCCGTAAAACGTGCATCACCTATCCCAAGACTTATTATCGTTAGAATTTCATGAGGCAAACCGTTCTTTATACTGCAGGTCTGGTCTGGGTCAGACTGGGAATTACCACCACTTGGTCTATCCCGTCTTGCTATCCCTGTTGGCTCTGCACCCTCACCGTCATGACCTCCGAACCTTCACCGCCCCTGACCTCAATCTTGATCCAATCAACTCCCTTTCCAAAGACCAATCCCTCTCATGTCCTGGTCCTCCGATCCTGTGATCCACCAAACCTCGTCCCCATCCTCAGGACCAAGTCCACTTTAACCAAAAAAATATATATCTATATATCTGTTCCTTATGAAAATCCTTAATATCTGCTTGAATCTCAGCATTTCATAATGTGAAATGAAATACCATGATATAGAGACAGAAATTCAGTGTTTCATTCCTAGATAGCTGTGGAACAAGAGGCAAGCTGCTGCACTTTAGTCTCCCGAAGATTGGAGCTGACTCAGGTTACACACTAAGGGATTGTTTACCAAATATGCAAGATTGCAATTGTTCCCCTGTGCAGTTTCACCACCATTAACGATTGACAATTGTCAGAACTCCTACGAGTCTTCCCTTTATCTCCTTGTTCATCATTGATGATGACATTCCCCCGCATGGCAGTAACATGAGTTGCATTGCAGTGCCCGCATTGATTTGCAGTGTGTTCGCAGGCTGCAGAGACTGGAGCCCCATTAATTAATGGCTGTCTGCCTTTTGACTGGATTTCTTCCTCTGATGGCACCCCATTTCAGGAAGGATATGGAGGCGGGGGGAAGAGGGGGAGAGGGTGAGCGGGTGAGAGGAGTGGGGTGAGGGAATGATTAGTGGAGGACGGGGAGGAATGGGGCATGAGGATGGGGGGGGGTGAGGGGGAGGAGTGGGGAGCGTGAGAGTAAGGGGGTGTGAGGAAGGAGGGGTCAGGGGGTGTGGCAGGGGAAGGAAGAGGGGGGCGTGAGGAGATTGGGGAGGGGTTGAACAGAATGCGGAGGGGAATTTGATGGGGAGAATGAGGATGGGGTGAGGAGAGGGCGATTTGAAGGGGAGGAGGAGGAATGTGTGAGGGGGAGGAGTTGGGGGCTCAGAGTGGCAAGCGGTAGAGGGTGGGGGAGGCGGTGTGAGGGTGACGAGGGCATTTGCGAGGAGGTGATGGAGGGGGGGTGAGGTGGGATTGTGCTGTGCGGGCAAGGTGTGGGGTTAAAGAGAGGGAGGGGTAAGGGAGAGGTGGAGGGGAGTTACAGGTGAGAGGCATCGGGTTTGGTGTGCTGTGTTCAAATAGTGAAGATGGTTGTGAAAGATTGCAGCAGGATCTGGATCGATTGGCCAGGTGGGCGGATTAATGGTTAATGTCGAACAAGGGTTGGACCTACACAGTAAATGGTAGGCCTCTAGGTAGTGTTGTAGAGCAGAGGGTTCTAGGAGTACAGCTGCATGGTTCCTTGAAGGCCGAGTCGCAGGTAGATAAGATGGTCAAAAAGGCTTTTGGCACTTTGGCCTTCATCAGTCAGAGAATTGAGTATAGAAGTTGGGAGGTCATGTTGCAGTTATATAAGATGTTGGTGAGACCGCATTAAGAATATTGTGTTCCATTCTATGCACCATGTAATAGGAAAGATATTGTCAAGCTTGAAAGCGTTCAGAAAAGATTTACACGGATGTTGCCAGGACTAGAGGGTGTGAGCTATAGGGAGAAGTTGAGTAGGCTGGGTCTCTATTCCATGGAGCACAGGAGGATGAGGGGAGATCTTATAGAGGTATCCAAAATCATGAGAAAAATAGATCAGGTAGATGCACAGAGTCTCTTGCCCAGAGTAGGGGAATCAAGGGCCAGAGGACATAGGTTCAAAATGAAGGGGAAAAGATTTATTAGGAATCCAAGGGGTAACATTTTCACAGAAAGGGTGGTGGGTGTATGGAACAAGCAGCCAGAGGAGGTAGTTGAGGCTGGGACTATCCCATCATTTAAGCAACAGTTAGACAGGTACATGGATAGGACAGGTTTGGAGGGATATGGACCAAGCGCAGGCTAGCGGGACTAGTGTAGCTGGGAAATTGTTGGCTGGTGTGGGCAAGATGGGCCGAAGGGCCTGCTTCCACACTGTATTACTCTATGATTCTATTAACACCATCCAACGCACACTAGGGACAATTTTACAAATACACCAAGCCAATTAACCTTCGTACCAGGACGTCTTTGAAGTGTGGGAGGTAAACCGAAGATCTCGGTGAAAACCCACGCGGTCACGGGGAGAACGTACAAACTCAGTACAGACAGCACCCGTAGTCGGTATCAAACCCAGGTCTCTGGCGCTACAAGCGCTGTAAGGCAGCAACTCCACTGCTGCGCCACCGTGGCCTTATTCTTAATAATCCAGAGGTTAAAGAGAATCCCATGGTGCAGCACTTCAAAATGGCGTACATGAGCGTTAATTATGAAGTATTTCTTATCCTGACTAACTCATTGAAATCCTTTGATTGGATCACCTAATTCTCAACCATGTTCAGGATAATTTTTCTTTAATTGATACGCTGGGATTTTGTGGGAGTCTTTTTCATCCACTGATTTCCTCCAATTTTTAAATGCTAGAATTTAAAATTAAAACAATGGAAAAAAAACAAAATATTAAGTGGGCAATAAAAAAAATCCCCAGCTAGGAAGAGTCATCAGTATAGTCTCTGGAATGTTGGAAGCTGAGGTGAGATCTGATGGATAAAATCATGAGAGGCATAGATAAGGTAGACGGTCAGAATTTTAACACCAGGGAGGAAGAGTCAAAGATTAGATGTCATAGGTTTAAAATGAGAAGGATAAAGTTTAAAGGACAATTACAGGGCAATTGATTTTTTTTGTCTTTTGTTTTTTTTAAAACACAAAGTAGTGGGTTCTGGAGCGCACTGCCACGGGTGGTAGTGGAAGCAGAAACGAGGGTTTCAGTGGGTTAAGAGGGTTTCAGTGAGGCATAGTAATACAAGGAAATGTGGGGGGGGGGGGGGGGGGGGATATGGATCATGTGCAGCCAGATGGGATTGGTTTAATTTGACGTCATGTTCAGCGCGGACATTGTGGGCCAAAAGGCCTGTTCTGAGCCCTACGTTCTATTATTTGCAAACCTGAGATGTTGCCAGGTTTTCAAGATGTCCGAGTCGCCGTAAGACGTTCTGCATATCTTCCTGCAGGTGAACAAGAACCATCCCAACCTTGTCACCGAGACTGGCTGCACCCATCTCTCCGTGTGTCCGTCTTTTGTTGTCCTCTATGCTGTGGACAAGGCCATTTCTCAGTCTGTGCGAGGACCAGCCTTCAACCTGCTGCAAGCCTGTTGGAACAAGAATTGTCCTTAAACATAATATATGTGGCGGACAACAAAGTTGGGATGTAACAAAGATAACACAATTATTAAGTTAGGGTCTACTGAGGTTCTTGAACATTGCATAACTCTAACCTCAGCAGCAATAACCTACAATGGTCTGCGTCTTTGGTTGAACTACACACTTCGGTTTTGCCCTATTATGATTACCCAATGTGACTGTTACTAATTAATTGTATTATTGATGTATATTCATCTGTGTGTTTGTGTTAGCAGGCTTTTAAGCAACAATAAATTTAGAACTTCATTGTTCCGTTACAGGTACATATGACAATTAAACACTTGACTCACGAGTGACTTCCAGTTTCTTTAAAATCACATTCAGTGTTCTTTTTAGATATTTACACATGCTCCCTGCTTGTCATTCTGTGAAAATATCCTCATTTATAAACTAAACCATTTCCCCCATAGCTTAATCGTTTGAGTCGACACAAAGACTGGGTGGAAAGGCTTAAAGAGAGCTGTCTCACTGAGTTACTCCAGCATTTTGTGTCTATCTTCGCTGCATTTATACATTTGTGTATTCACACGCCAACGTTTCATTTTCCAAGTCATTTAAGTCATGAATCAGCCCCTTAGAGCAGCGGATACCCATATGGAACCTCACCCAAGAAACCATTGTCATTTGTAAACATCGGCAAGAGGGGCTAGAATTTCCTCCCAAAGAACTTCTGGCAGGAGATGAGATCTAGACATCAATCCAGAGGGGCCATGATCCCAAATCCCACAGCCAGGCATTTTTCCATACTGATTGTGGACACTGAAAACCGTTCATCAGTACACACCTCACTGGTGGAGCAAGCTCCACAAAGCAATGAGAAGACTATGTATCCCTAAAAGGGTAAACGGTTTAGCCAGTTCAACCCTACTGTTAGACTTTAGAGATACAGTGTGGAATCGGGCCCTTGCAAGTGACATCATTCCACCAGCACTTCCGATTCAGTAACTGCTTTCAGTTGTGCTACACTGGTAGTGCTCTTGCATCCAAGTCTAAAGTTTCTGGGTTCAAGATTCACTCCAGACCGACTCAGAATTTAAGGCCACATTGCAAAAATATCGAAGATCATCTGCCATGTTATAGGGTCTGAAGATGGGTCTCAACCCAAAACATCACATATTCCTTATCTCCACAGATGCAGCCTAACCCGCTGAGATACTCCAGCATTTTGTGTCTATCTGTCCTACTATAGACCCAGTTTATTGGACTGGATGTGCATTTTGTCTAAACATTCAAGTCAGGCCGTGCTGTGCTGGCCTGCATTATCGGGGTCGATGCGACCCGGTGACTTTTGATAGGGATGATTGTGTTAGAAGGACTTTCTACAAAGAGGGTGGTGGGTATCTGGAATGAGCTGGCAGTGGGGGTAGTTGAGGCAGGTACTATAACAAAATGCATTTGGACAGGTACATGGATAGGAAATATTAAAAAAAATAGCAACATTTGCCACCTGTGCATTACAATGCAGTTCCAGCGAATGGTCTTACCAACACACAATTCTTAATTCACAATGTAGTTTGATGACAGTTGTATATTTAGAATTGTTATTGAAATTAGAATGGTGGCTGGATTAGAGGGTGTTAGCTGTGGGATGGTTTTGGACAGACTTGGATTGTTTTCTCTGGAATGCCAGAGTGTGTGGAATAACTGGTAGAAGTATATAAAATGACTAGACTGTGGGACCCGTTGGGTCCCATGTTCACACGGGAGGGCTGGTCCCCCAATTCCAATATTGGTGCCCAGTGGGGGGGGGGGGTTCTGGATCGCTAGTATGTTGTGGATTGAAGGGACTGGTTTCCAGAGGGCTAGTATGGACATTGTGGGCCAAATGGATTTTTGGGATGGCAGCTCAGTCACTCAAGCCAGATGTGCTGGAAGCTCACTCACGACTGGTGGGCTGGCAGTTGACTCACAGCTATTCCTTGAAATTCCACTTCAAGCAGGGTGCAAGGCCACCAAATTCAAATGCAGTTTCCTACCACTTCAAGCACGGTGCAAAGCCACCGAATTCAAGGGCAGTTTCTTACCACTTCAAGCAGGGTGAAACCACCATAAAACCACCATAAAACCCCACAAAAACACCACTCACAGTTCAGTAGACATTCAGTGTGTTCAGTTGATTCACAGCTCAGACAGAGTTGTGACCTCTCCCTCCCCCATCTTGCAGAGACTGAGCCACACCCACACTTCTGGGTTTTATAATCCCTCCCCCTCCCGTGGGAAGGGGTGTGGCCTTCATGGCGTGATTGGCAGGAGAGCCATTCTGAACATTTTTTAAACACAAATAACACTTTTGTAAGATGGCCAAAAAACCACAGACGTAAGTGGTAGCGTTTTGTCTAAAATCAATATACAGTGCAAACAGGAAGTTGTCAAGTTTCCACCACCAACATCCACTTGCAGTGCTTCACTTCAAACCAACCACCACCAACAGCCATTTGCAATACTTCACTTCAAACCAACCACCACCAACAGCCATTTGCAGTGCTTCACTTCAAACCAACCACATTTTCATTTTCAAACCACATTAAGGGCACTCAAGGTCATTAAAAACACACTCATAGTTTTGTAGACATGAGTTCAGTGTTATTCACAGCTCAGACTGAGAGACGTGACCCTCTATCCCCCATCTTGCAGCGACTGACTGAGGCACTCAACACTTCCGGGTTTTATAGTCCCTCTGGAAGAGGCGTGGCCTTCAGGAGAGAGAATCTCAACATTTTTTAAACACTAATAACTTTTTTAATTTTCATCGATGGGAAAAATCCTCTTGTCCTGTACTGCGAAGGGGGACTCTAAGTAACATGGTCAAAAATCACAGCCATAACTGGCAGTGTTTTTTCTAAAGTCAATATACAGAACAACAGGAAGTGGTCAAGATCAGACTTTTAGTAATATAGATGAGAGGCATAGATAGGATAGACAGTCAGTGTCTTTTTTCCCCAGGATCGAGAAATCGAATACTTGAGGATACAGCTTTAAGGTGGGAGGGGCAAAGTTTAAGCGAGATGTGTGGAACAAGTATTTTCTTTATATTACAGTGGGTGGGTGCCTGGAATGTACTGGCAGGGGGTGGCAGTGGAGGCAGATATGATTGTGGCATTTAAGAGACTTTTGGATAGACACATACTGTAGATGTGCAGGGAATGGAGGCATATGGATCATGTGCAGGCAGATAAATGTTGGTCTTCGCATCATGATGGGTATGGACATTGTGGGCCGAAGGGCCTGTTCCTGTGCTGTACTGTTCTATGTTCTGCGGAAACGAGTTGCAAAGGCTCAGTGCTAAACCATTGCGTCCTGCTGGAACTGGAGGCCTGTTCTGATAATCAGAAGCAGCTGCACTCTCTTCTACATCAGTAAAGCTCAGTCAAGTGTTGGATAAATGAAAACAAGGAGTTGAAGCAATTTCCCCAAAACAGATTTCAACAGCAGTCATATTTAAATGCCACAATACCTCATTAAAATAAATCACACAGATTGTTTTAATAGTTCATAGATTAGTGGAAAATCAGATGATGCAAACTGAGAGACAAAACTCCAGTACTCGATACACCCCATTTATACCATTTGAAGTGGGGACCTTTCTCCATTTTAGCTCATATAATTCCGAAATAACTGCACGTAAAATGGGAGCTGCACTTTCCCTCACCAAAACAGACAAAAACAATTTAAAATTATGACTTCTTGTTCTAGTTTCTCCCTCAGAGGAAATAATTATGTTCAACATCTTAAATAATTCAATCAAATCAATCGCAATTGACTCAAAAGGACTCTGGCCACGTTTATTCAACCTAGTCTCATAACTTAACCCTTTGAGTCTTGGTATCACATTTGACATTTTCAATCATTCTTCTCTGAGGTCCATTACCCAGAACAGAATTCAGTTCTCTCTGTAACAAAGAAGAACTGCCTTCCTTTATACTTCAAGTGTCAAGAGACTCGAGTCTTTAATTCTCTTATGTACTGACACGGAACAATGACATTCTTACTTGCTGCAGTTTAACCGTCCCATAAATGCAGTACACACAGATAATATAATAAAATAATTCAATACCAGTGCAAAAACTGAGCTTCTTGGTGCAACCAAGGACAGTTCATGGAAGTTCATAGTTGCTGAGGTTAGTTTTGCATAGTATTAACAATTTGATTGCTGTCAGGAAGAAACCACTCTTGAATCAGTTGGTTACCCATTTCAAGCTCCCTCCCGTACCTTCTACCCGATGGTAGGAGTGAAATTAGAGCTTGGGATCTTTGATGATTCTGGCTGTCTTTTTGGGGCACCCCCATCAATAGAAGATCCCTTTGATGGTGGCGAGGTCAGTAACTGTGACAGAACAGCCAGCCTCAAATATGACACACAAACTATTTTTAACAGGATAGAATTGAGAAGCTGACAAAATGTGAAATTCATACATAATTTCTATTGGACACTGGTTGGGACACTGTACACAATATCCATGCCCACATTTTTACTGGACTGTGCTAGGGACAGAGTACAATTCTTAAGTCCAAATTCCCAAAGTATAAAGTGTAAAAATATTTACAAGAACAAAATCAGATATGTCAAGCCAAGAAAGGACTGATCCGAATGTAACCTTTTATGTAGGAAAGAGAAGATTGAAGAGGTCTGGTGACATCTTTACAATGATTAAAGCAAGTTAAGAGACTGCATGTAGGCAAGACCAGAAAACAGGGCCTTATGTGTAAGATGGACAGTATTAAGTCCATGGAGAGAATTAAGAAGCAACCTCCTTATTTGGAAAATGGTTAGAATCTGGGTATTGCAAGTACAAGTGCAGAGATGAAATGATGCGTATGGGAGGAAGGCAGATGAGGAAGAAGCATTGGTAGGATTTGCCAAGAGGATGAAATGTAGAAGGTGGGATGGGGTTTTGCATTGACCTGTTGAGATGTACAGCCTGTCCCTGCACAGAATTTCTATTTCAAGGACTTTGAATCCTTGCTCAAAAGCTCAGGGAACTGGTTCCTTTCATCACACATATCTCGCCCAATGTTAAAAATAGAAAAGTGACACTCCTGCAAGGCATTCCAGATTAGCGGCACCAATTTTTTGTTGGGGTTCTTCCTTCCTATTCTGCTTAAGTGACGTTAACAATGACCTCAGGAATGACATGCCAAATTGAACCTGTTCTTATCTCTCACTCAGGTGCAGAAGAGATTTACCGGATTACTGCCTGGGATTAGAGGGCATTAGCTGTACGGAGAGGTTGGACAAACTTGGATTGTTTTCACTGGAACATCGGAGGCTCAGGGGAGACCTGTCGTAAAAGGGCAGTATGTAAAATTATAAGAGGCATGGATAGGGTAGACTGTCAGAACCTTTTTCTCCAGAATGGAAATTTCAAAGACCAGAGGCACAATTTTAAGGTGAGAGAGGCAAAGTTTAAAGAAGATGCCTGGACAAGTTTTCTTTCAATACACAGAGGGTGCTGGGTGCTTGGAAGGCACTACCACCAGTGGTGGTGGAGGCAGACATAATAGTGGCGTTTAAGAGGATTTTAGATAGCCACATGAATATGTATGGGAATTGAGCAATATGGATCATGTGCAGGCTGGGGAAATGTGCTTAATTTGGCGTTGTGTTCGCCACAAACATCATGGGCTGAAGGGCATGTTCCCATGCTGTACTGTTTTACATTCCTAGTCCATGTTACCAGCAAATAATCCATCTGGTTTCCTGGAGGATAGTTCATCATAAATTCTCCTGAAGACTACATCTAACCAACAATTGCAAATCAAAGTAATGAGACAGTATTAAAAGGTGCAAATATTTCTTCCGTATATCAGCAAAGTTGATCTTTAACCTTAGTGCAGTGTTAATAGAATAAGTCACAGGAATCTTATAATTACAATGAGAAAGATTGAAATTACAATGAGAAAGATTGGTTATTCCATTGAACTGTTCTTTAAATGATACAGCATGGCGAAAGGCTCTTCAGCTCACTGAGTCGGTGACGACCATCGATCACCCGATCACTTTAGTTCAATGTCATCTCGCTTTCACATCTACTACCAACACTGGGGGCAATTTACAGAGGCTAATTAAACTACAGCCCTGTGCATCCTTGGGGTGTGGGAGGAAATCAGAGCACCCGGAGGAACAGGGAGAACACGACACGGACAGCATCCAAGGTCATGATCAAACCCGGGTCTCTGTCGCTGTGAGGCAGAAGCTCCGCCATCGTTCTGTTGTAGACAAAAATTATTTAATAAACTTTTGTCACGCAAAATCTCTTAAGCTCAAGAGGAGATAGTTGACGCTGGCACTTTAACATTTAAAAGGGAATTGGACAGGTGCATGGATAGGTACAGTTTAGAGGGATATGGGCCAAATGTGGGCTGTTGGGACTCCTGTAGATGGGGCATCTTGAAAGTCATGGGTAGGTTGGACCAAAGGACCTGTTTCCATGTTATATAACTCTATGACTCCAAGTCCATGCAAAGCATCTTACTGTTAATTGCACATTTTTTAACGTATTTTTTTGTCCCTAATCATATTAAATAAAAATGTTTATAGGCTGGCTGATGAGATGAAAACAAGTGTGTGTTATTGTTCTGCTCATCTCCCAGGACTAGGCAATTCTCTGACATTACACAACACGGTGGCACAGTGGTAGACCTGCTGTCTTACAGTGCCAGAGATCCGGTTCAATCCTGACTACGGGTGCTGTCTGTATGGAGTTTGTACGTTCTCCCCGTGACCTGCGTGGGTTTTCTCTGGGTGCTCCCGTTTCCTCCTACACTCCAAAGACATACAGGTTTGTAGGCTAAGATAGACACAAACAGCTGGAGTAACTCAGCAGGACAGGAAGCCTCTCCAGAGAGAAGGAATGGGTGACGCCACCCATTCCTTCTCTCCAGAGATCCTGCCAGTCCCGCTGAGTTACTCCAGCTTTTTATGTCTATCTTCGGTTTAAACCATCATTTGTAGTTCCTTCTTACACAGATTTGTAGGCTAATTGGCTTGGTAAAATTGTAAATTGTCCTTAGTGTGTGTAGGATAGCGTTAGTATGTAGGGATAGCTGGTTGGCATGGACTCTGTGGGCCGAAGGGCCTATTTCCAGGCTGTATCTCTAAACTAAATTACAGACATTTCAGTCAAAACTGTGGGCTGGTAATGTTGAATGCAACAGTTTACAACAAACTGGTAGTTCTGTGACCTTTGCCATCACACCACATGCACATAACAAGGTACAAGCCTCCTGTCTCCTAATCTAAACCTTGTTGGGAAACTAAAAGCACGAGGTTGCTCTCGGAATTGAGAAATAGTTCAATGAATTGTTCTCCTCCGTATAGATCAGGCAAAGTTCAGATTGAAAACATATTCCTCAGATAAAAACAAACACCAAAGTGTGTCTGTGAAGACAGAAGTGATGGTATGGAACTTTTTAAAAATTCCATTCTTGACATTACATCAAAAGGCAAGTCTTAGTATGCCCTAAACCAGAACTCAAAACCTGGGCGGAAACCTGTTACCATCTATAAAGGTCATTGTCTGAGAGTTAAATATTCACACAAATACTCCAGTGAGTTTATTTTCACATCTACTATAGCTAGGAGTGTGAAACTTCAATAGTCACACTACCAGCAACAGAACAATGAAATTCTTACTTGCTGCAGCTTAAGTGGCTTGTCAACACAATAACACAAAACATAATATATAATAATTAAAATCACAAGGGTGGCACAGCGGTAGAGTTGCTGCCATACAGTGCCGGAGACCCGGGTTCGATCCCGACTACGGGTGCTATCTGAACGGGGTTTGTACGTTCTCCCCGTGACCTGCGTGGTGTTTCTCCGAGATCATTGGTTTCCTCCAACACTCCAAAGATGTACAAGTTTGTAGGTTAATTGGCTTGGTATATGTGAAAATTGTCCCTAGTGTGTGCAGGATAGTGTTAATGTGCGGGGATCGCTGGTCGGCATGGACACGGTGGGCCGAAGAGCCTGTTACCGTGCTGTATCTCTAAACTAAATTAAACATTAACTTAATGACCATAATACTAGGTAACCATAATAGTGCAAACCCAAAGTCCACAGGGCAACCAAAGATGATCTGAGATGTTGAGGACCTTAGTATAGAGATGCAGCTTGGAAACAGGCCTTTTGGCCCATCGAGTCAATGCCGACCATCGCTCACACCAGATCTAGGTTATCCCACCTTCCCGTCACTCCATAAACATTAGGGAATATTCTACATACCATTCTCCTTGGTTAGCTCTTCAGGTTCCAAGAAATGGGTTGCAAATGCTGTTTTTCCTTTCTTCCGACTTCCCACAACTAATGCATGCTCTCCATTGCCATTGCTCCATGAATGTTGGCATTGATGTAAATCGTCAGCTGTGGGCTGGTACCCAGCTGGCAAACCGGCAGGCAATGTGACACAGTGGACCAGTGGAGGGCGTGCCATGTCTCGTGAAGGGGAAGAATCTTGAGAACACGTGGCGATCATACTGCTGCTGTGATTCTCCAACATCTGGAAAACACAAAGAAACAGAAAGGCTCTCAGCTGAGCAGCTCTTTCCTTGGAATACCCAGTAACACCACAGAAATCTCCACCTTGAACTTTTACCTGTACTTTTTTAGCTTCCTCTTTGGATTAGATGAACTGGGCACACATTGTGACTGAACTTGACCCATTTTGTTTAGTTTAGTTTGGAGATATAGCATGGAAAATGCTATATCTTGAAACTAAAAATCCCACCTCTATTTCATAGTTCCAGACCCTCTAAAGATAACGTAAGAATACAAGAAATAGAAGCAGGAATAGGCCATTCAACCCCACATGAACCATGTCTGATCATTTACCCCAGAACCACTTCAATGTACTAAGCCCAAATTCCATCAGGACACAAGGAATGGAGATTCATCTCACTTTTCCTGTCCCAAGAAAGATCCCTTTACTTTTCATAAGATCACAAGAAATAAGAGGTGGTCTTGGTGGGGGAGGATGCTCCTCAAACTGCAGAGCATCCTGGATAATACAGCTCACCCCCTCCATGACACACTGGTCAATCTGAGAAGTACCTTCAGCCACAGGCTGGTTCCACCAAGATGCAGGACAGAACGCCACAGGAGATCCTTCTTCCCTGTGGCTATCAAACTTTACAACTCCTCCCCCTTCTTTCGGGGGGTAGACTGAGACAGAGTGACTCCCTTACCCCTCCCAAATCTTTGCACACCCCCCTAGCCTTTCCACTTGTCACTTTAATTTCATGTATTTTTTATGACTGTTGGCAGATCAATTTCCCTCCTGAGATAAATAAAATTATATTGTATCATATCGAGTAGAATTAGGCCATTTGGTCCATCAAGTCTACTTCGCCATTCAATGAGGGCTGATCTATCTCTCCCTCCTAACCCCATTCTCCTGCCTACTCCCATAACCTCTGACACCCGTAAAACCCGTACTTTTCATTCATGCTATTAAATAACTTCATGTTAACTAACAAGCACTGATATCATCCCAGATGCACAAGGAACTGCAGATGCTGGAATCCAGACAAAAGCACAGAGAGCTGAAGGAATTGAGCAGATCAGGCAACATCTAGGGAGGGAACAGACAAAACGTTTTAGATCAGGATGCTTCTTCAGACCGATTGGAGGGAGGGGGGGGGGAAGTGCTGGAGGAACTCAGTAGAACAGCAAAACCAGCCTGGCAAGTGATAGGTGGAGACAGGTGGGGGCGGGGGTGATTGGAAGATGGGCGGAGTAAGTGACAAAGACTTGGGGTGATAAGGAGACGAAAGGGTGTCAGACAAGGAGAGAGGAGGAGTGAAATATAAAGCTGGGGGGAGAGATATGGGAAGAAGGGGAAGGGAAAGGAGCAGGGTGACAGTGGTAGTGGCAGGTAGTGGCAGAAACGTGAGTGGATCTGGTGGGGTGGGGTAGAGGAAGGAGAGGGGGTTGGAGAACCTAATTTCAGGAGATATCATTTCATGTGACAGACGGCTCTACATTAGTTCAGTGTTCTGGAGATATGAGGAGGAAATAAACTATCAAGTTTTCTGCTGGATGTTTATCTGTGGCTGTTTGCCTCAGTGGGGAAGTAGATTGGACAAGGCCTGCTTTAGGACTGCCCGCGTACGACAGAGTAAGAAATAGCCTCGCCCTTCTTACCAAACTGAAGTTTGGTGCTGTTTTTAGTTCTCAACCACAGTAAACTGCTCCCTCTTGTGGCCACTTTGCAGCTGTTCACGCATAGTTTAGAGTTTAAAAAGACAGCCTCGAAACCGGTCCTTCAGCCAACTGAGTCTACGCTAACTATCGATCACCCAAGCACACTAGTTTTGTTATCCCACATTCTCACCCACTCCCTACACACTGGGGGAAATTTACAGAGGCCAACTAGCCTATAAACCTGCACGTCTTTGGGATGTGGGGGGGAAACCGGAGCACCCGTAGGAAATTCACGCAGTCACAGCGAGAACGTGCACACTCCAATCAAGCAACATCCAAGGTCAGGATCGAACCTGGGTCTCTGGAGCCGTGAGGCAGCAACTCTACTCTGAAATGACAATGTGGGAGTGATGGTACCCGCAAATAGAATCTTTCCATTTCAGCTGGTCATAGGAATCCATTGTTGCCATTGTCATCACCAGGGGCGCCGAACGATTGGCTGCCCCGCCAACAGTCTGTTTGTTTTTTTGTCTTTAAAATAACAAATTTTAGTGCATTTTATAAGTTTGTCTAAATGTTCTCTGGTTTGTTTTATGTGAGGGGGTGGTGGTGGGTCGGGGGAATTTTTTTTTCAGTTTCTTACCTTGCTGGAGACGCGATGTTTCTGGGTTGTTTCTCCGGTCACTTTGCGGCCCATCATCGATGGAGCTGGAGGCCTCCTCAGACTGACCATCGGCCAGACCGCGGCACGCGGACTTAATATCGGAGCCGATCCCTTGCCTGGTATAGCTCCAACCGCGGCCTGTGGACTTACCACCAAGAGCTCGCAGTCGAGAGAGGCTGGTCGGGAGCTCCGAAGAACGCAGAGGCTTGACCAGCCCCGACACGGGGTTCGATCGCCCATCACGGGGAGCTGACATCCCCTGATACAGGAGCTGGATCACCCCGACGCCGAGAGACCAAAACGGCACCGACTAGTCAAGATCGTCCGGTCAATGGAGGGCTCGGGGCCCCCGACCACGGGAGAGCTAAGGGAAGGGTTTGAACTTTTTTTCGCCTTCCATCACAGTGAGGAATGTGGAGGAGTCTCTCCTTCAATTCAATTCAATTCAATTTATTGTCATTTGGACCCCTTGAGGTCCAAACAAAATGCCGTTTCTGCAGCCATACATTACAAACAAATAGACCCAAGACACAGCATAATTTACATAAACATCCATCACATTGCTGTGATGGAAGGCCAAAAAAAAACTTTTCTCTCCACTGCACCCCCCCCCCCCCCCCCCCGATGTCAGAGTCAAAGTCAAAGCCCCCGGCGGGCGATGGCGAATTGTCCCGTGGTGGATGTTTATGTTAAAATGTGTTTTGTGTGTTCTGTTGCTTTTTATTCGTATGACTGACTTGTCAAATGAAACTCCTCGTATGTTGCAAAACATACTTGGCTATTCAAGTATTATTGCGTGATTGTGATTCTCCTGGGCAATACATATATGGTTCGTCCACATCCAGGTCATAACTCAGCTATTACCCCTTACAGTTGGCTGAATTGAAGGAACTTCACTTAATTTAATGGGATGTTCTTCCTCAATCCCTAACATGCGGACAGCATGTGTATGAGCGGGGCTTGCCACGTTGACACAAGAGTCTGCAAATGCTGGAATCTTGAGCAAAAAATGAGTGCTGGAGGAACTCATTGGGTCAGGTATCATCTGTGGAGGGAATGGGCCTGTGATATTTTGGGTCGGGACCCTTCTTCAGACTGATAGGACAAGAATCCCCTCCCAAAAAATGCCTGAAGTATGGCCTCCAACCTCAAGTGTCTCCACCACTTCACCTACATATACTAATCACTTGCCAGGCTTCATTCTGCCCCCAACCCACTCTTCTCCTGCTTTCTCCAGCCTATTACAACAGACTGAAGAAAGGTCCCGACATCCAAATGTCATCTGTCCATTTCCCTCCACAGACGCTGCTTGATCTGCTGAGTTCCTGCATCATTTTCATTTTTGCATGGGGATTGAAATGTTATCTGATAACCTTTCCTTTGAAGAAGCAAAACCAGCTGAAACAAGAACGCTCGACAGGGAGGAGGTCTCTTTTATTGTAATTAATATTCTCACCCATCTTCAGTGAGATATCGATCCACCCCATCCCAGCAGGTCCCCTTAATTGTCCCGCCATTCTTTATACACGCTTCTGTTTGGGCAGCATAGCAAGAAAATCCTTCAGGAGAAAAGAAATAGATGATGTTTCAGGTCAAAACCCTTCTTCGGACCCGAAATGTCACCTATTCCTTTTCTCCAGAGATGCTGCCTGACCCACTGAGTTACTAGTGCAGCTAGTAGGAATGCCATAGTTCTGTTCCCATTCCACATGACAATTAAATAGTCTTGATGGGAAAACGACAACAGAGTTTCACCTTCTTCCCAACTGTGTACACTTCCTCTATGTGTTCCCACTTCCTTTTGCATTCCAGGCGCGTGCTGACTGGTAGTAAATTTCCCCTGATTTAGGAGATTGGAGCACAAGGGTGAAGCTGCTGGGAATGTGAAAGACAATGTTGTACGGAAACAGGTGGGGAGAATGGGACTGATGGCATGAGGGACAACACTGACTTGATGGGAGAATTGCTTATGTTCAAAGATAAAAAAAGATTTTCATTGTTAAATCAATGAACTGTCTTCAGTTTCCCTAAAAGAAAAACTAATTTCAATTTGAGTCAGTCATACAGGACGGAAACAGGCCCTTCGGCCCAATTTTTCCATGCCGACCAAGATGTAATTAATTGTTTTCTAATTTGTTTTCCTCCTAATGCTCGAGACTTAACAAATGCCATCTATTTTAAAGTAATGCAGGATAGAAACAAGCCCTTCAGCCCAAATTATCCATCTGGCTGGATTAGCTGGAAGCTAGGTGGTGGGGCCTAGCGTTACTGCCTCATCCAAGCTGGTCCCATTTGTCCGTGCCTGGCCCATATCCCGCTAGATGCAGGAACAATGGTCCCCATGTTCGGGGAGTCCAGAACCAGGGGTCATGGTTTAAGAATAAGGGGTAGGCCATTTAGGACTGAGATGGGGAAAAACCTTTTCACGCAGAGAGTTGTAAATCTGTGGAATTCTCTGCCACAGAAGATAGTGGAGGCCAATTCACTGGATGTTTTCAAGAGACAGTTAGATTTAACTCTTAGGGCTAAAGGAATCAAGGGATATGGGGAAAAAGCAGGAACAGGTGGGTTACTGATTTTGGATGATCAGCCATGATCATATTGAATGGCTCGAAGGGCCGAATGGCCTACTCCTGCATCTATTTTCTATGTATCTATGTTTCTAACCCTCAACAACCTTTCCAAAAAGGTTTACCTTTTCAAGGCCCAGATCTTCTACAGAATCGCAGAACACCTCGCTCTCAGAGTCACTCGTGGGATGATTGGCATCAATTACATCCACTGTGGAATTCCAGTTACTGCCTGAAAACCAAAGAGCAAAGTCGTTGTTCAACAAAGGAAAATCTCTCAGCCCGAGCGTTTGTTGAATTTTTTCATTTTCAGCCCAAACTTGACTGGAGTGACTTCATGTTCTGCTCTTGCAGATCGCAATCCTTCATCTTGGTGTCAAAAGGGCACATTCATTATAAACCAGGGGGTCAATATTAAGGCTGGTTCTTCATGTGGGAAACAATTGCTTCAAAACCTACAGGTTCTGGTTTTGGTACCAGTTTTATTTTAATTAATTTTGAAAAAATATCAAATATTCCATGCCAGAATTTTTGGATTTTTGTACAAAAAACAAAAGAGTGCGCTATGGTAGCTTCTTGACACAGACATTTATCACAGATTGGTGAAACATTAGGAAAGATTTTATTTAATTTAGTTTTTGAATAGTATAGTCTATGTAATGCTTTGAATTGGATAAGCGTATGTCGTACATTGATCGAGCATTTATGCACCTGTAGTAAATGTTTATCCCAGCTCTCTTTTGAAATTTTTATAGCTAATTCTTGTTCCCAGTCTCTTCTAATTCCATCTGTTGTGGGTATTTCTATGTTTAAAATGATATTATATAAGTACGATATTAAGTTAGCTGATTCCGCCTTTGTCTTCATTGCTTCATCCAGTAAGTCGGAAGGCATATTATGATAGTCTTTTGTGTATTTTTTCAAATAATCACAAATTTGAAGATATTTAAAATATTGGTTATTTTTCAAATTATATTTCAGTTGTAGTTGTTGGATCATTTTTGGGATATCGGAAGGTATCCCTGAATTAAACGTGTATCAGAAGAATTTACTCAATTACGGGCTAATAATGGGAAAAAAGCTCATACTTAAATTCTGGAAAAATGCGCCCACACCAACAATAAAAATGTGGATATCAAATATGTTTGAAACATTACATCTGGAAGAGATGAGATTCCTCTTAGCAGATAAAGCAAACCAATTCCAAAAGACGTGGTCTACGTTTATGGACCTATTACAAGCATGAGGTGCAATAGTAATTTTAAAAATAAATAAATAAATAAATGGTATCAGGACCTGGCATTGGGAGATAAAACAACAAAAACAGACTTGGTTGGTAGTCTTTCTGCGGAGTTTAATGTTATAATAGAGCGATTGTCCTTACTTTCTTTTTCTTTCTTTTCTAGGGTCTACTTTCTTACTTTACTTCCTTCTCTAACTTCTTTTCTAAGGGGCTTTCTTTTCCCAACACTCTCCTGCACTTCACAACTCTTGCGCACCTTCTTTACTTTCCTTACTTCTATCTTTTTCTTAAAGTTTAAAAAAAAAACAAAAATTAAAAAAAAAAAAAAAAAAAAAAATAAAAAAAACCTACAGGTTTAAAAATTAAAAATGGACCAGTTGAAATATGAGCAAAAAAAAATCAAAGTGCTTGAGGAACTGAGTAGAACAGGCAATATCTGTTGAAGAAATGGACATATGAAGTTTGGGGTCGGATTCCTCCTTCAGTCTGAAGAAGGGTCCCAATCCAGAACGTTGTCTATCCATTCCCTCCGCAGATGCTGCCCAATCTGCTCAGTTCCTCCAGCAGTTTGTATTTTCTTCAGGATTCAAGCAACTGCAGTTCCTTGTGTCTCCAATTAAACACTGATTCTTACAACTGATTTCCCGAGCTTTCAGAATCAGTAATCAAACAAGACCTCATTGTACAAAAGAAAATTTGGGGGAAAACATGGGACTTGCATCTAGTCAGATTTTCTCAGTGCAGATTTTGAGAGCTTCAATGCAGAGCACATCTTTGCAGAATGGAGACTTGCTTGTTATGACAAAATATTTTACGTATTACAATTAGTTTGCATTAACTTTAGTTTAGAGATACAGATTGCAAACAGGCCCTTGGCCCACCAGGTTCATGCCGACCATCGATCACCCATTCGTGCCAGTTCTATGTAATCCCACTTTCTCATCCACTCCCAACACATCAGGAGTCAATTTTACAGAGGCCAATTAACCTACAAATCTGCATGTTGTTTGGGATGTGGGTGGACACTAGAGCATACGGATGGATCCCACGCAATCACAGGGAGAACTTGCAAACTCCACACGAACAGCACCCGGAGGTCAGGATCGAACTCGGGTCTCCAGCGCTGTGAGGCTGCACCCTTAGTAGCAAAAACAATTAATGTGGGTACAATGGAAACTATATTTCACATATAAAAAGTGCAGGATGAGAACCAAAGTACTGTGAATTACAATACCTAGCCCTTTAAAATGCAGCAGATATTAATGATCAAGTAAATTAGTAAGCCAAGTAACAAAAAGAACCGACACTATTGACTTAGTGATAGAGGTTGCACAGCAGGAGCAGTGGGATCAGCTTAAATGGACCTAGTTTATTTGTAGATAAATAGGTTCAATCAACAGCGTCAATGGTAACTCCATGCACTGTGGCTTAAAAAAAAAGCCTTTTCTGACGGCAAAGACTTGCACAGTTTGAAAGCTGCCCTGCCCTTCAATAGTTATGCCGTCCTTCTTGTTCACTACAGCCCTGCAACACATATCTTGTTCATCAAGCATACGTCGCAGTTCCTTTTTAATCTGCTCCCACCCTTTCAAGCATTGCCGCCGAGACCGTAACTCTCAGGTGGGTAAAATTCCCCATGTTCCCTTTGGTTAATTTACCGTTTGTCACATGTGTAGCCGCCTGAAGCTCGTGGGAACTCTCAAGAGGTTGCATGGTGTTTACAAGTTCCTTGGTACTTTCCAGCTGAAAGATCTGCACATCTGCATCAAGATCTTCACCTTGCGAATGGTCATCTTCCGTTAGATATGACACGTTGTCACTGGTATCATCTTTCCCGACATCCTCTTGAAATCGGACCATCTTTACTACAAACATAAATCCATCTTTTAAAATGTAGTCACACTGAAGCCGTTTAATGTCTACTGCACACATACTGCAACTGGCTTTTCCGGAATATTTTATTTCCAGTCCTGCTAACAGTTTATTCAACAACCTACGCAACCCTAACTCCACCTCGATGACAGAACACTATGACCCACTTAAGATAGACAAAATGCTGGAGTAACTCAGCGGGATATGCAGCATCTCTGGAGAAGGGTCTCCAGAGATGCTGCCTGTCCTGCTGAGTTACTCCAGCATTTTGTGTCTATCTTCAGTTTAAACAAGCATCTGCAGTTCCTTCCTACACTACGGTCCACCTGTCACACTTCCATAGACTTGTTTCTCTTTCAATCATGCTTCTGCACTGACGACTTGTTTTTTTTTTGTACCATCTTTATTTTAGAATTATATGTGTAATTTGTTTTCTTGTGTGCCTGTCTCCAGTCTGTGGTGCTGCTGCAAGCAAGATTTTTCATTGTGCCTGTACCTCACCGTACTTGTGTAAATGATGATAAACTTGAACTTGTTCTGGCCTGTATGTGACTGCAGGCACAAACCAATGCATGAATAAGATGGGCTGAAGAAATGGTCCAGGAGGGCAATGTGTTGAGGAAAGGACAATAGATATTATGTTGATCAACATAAGCTACATGCACAAAGAAAGAATAAATTAAATCTGTATCCCAACTACTTCACCATCTCATAATAATATCTCAGGGAAATATTGGTGACTCCAGCCCACTGTATCCCTGCTCTTACCCGGTACCTTCTTCAGGTGAAAACCAGGCGGCCGAGGCATATCCTCCATAACTTCGTAGAGCGGTTTGAACAGGAGGAAGTGCTGCTCCGCATTTTCATCTCCGGCCATCTTATCCACAGCCTGAGTGAATGGATTTCAGATAACATTAATATTTCTAGCTTGGCAGAACACCACTCAGCAATTGTCCCTGTTGCAAACCAAAAATAATAAACTTCTTGGATTTGCACTAATAAACTACTCTTTTATTTTGAATGAAATAATGCTGACCAGGCATCCGTCCACTGCTGTTTGCTCTAAATGCGTCATTAGTAATGTGAGCATTAGGCTCTTGTTTCAGAATTTGAAATTTGAATCCATAAAAGTCAATGGAGCTGACTTTCAGTCAGAGATTTCACTGTGCTCATGTTACAAGACCAAGCATTTACACTGTAGTTCCCTAAAAGAACAAAATTCAACACAAATTTTGACACCAATCTAAACTTAATGAATTCTGTAATATTATTTGTGAGGGGCGGGGGGTGAAGATTTTAAGGTGAGGGGGGCAAAGATTTTAAGGTGAGGGGGGAAGATTTAATAGGAGCCTGAGGGGCAATTAAAAAAAACCTTACACAATGTGTGGTATTTGGAACGAGGTGCCGGAGGAGGTAGTTGAGGCAGGCACATTTAAAAAAACATTTGGATAGGTACATGGATCTTAATGGTTTCGAGGGAAAAGGGCCAAACCCAGGCAGGTGGGACTAGTGTAGATAGGGCACGTTGATCAGCTTGCGCAAGTTTCAACAGAGTATGATTCTGTGACTATTATTCATCCAGAATGATATAACTAATCATTGAAAAAACAAACTCCAGATTCAATTTGTGTACAAATGTATGGCTATGTACAAGTTTTTGTTCCCTTTACCTTGTTCAGAATTAAAGGAATGATTTTTTTGTGAAATGAACTTTGAAATTCTGCAAATGTGCAATTGTAAAGATATAATACACCTGTATCCTGGTGGTGGTTTTAAAATGTCCCAAGTAATTGGTTCCTGAAGTGAAGGGCCAATTAAAATGTCTTGTTGAAAAGCAAGTCGAAAAAAAAGATGCCAAAAAAATCAGAAATAAAACCAGGAAATGCTGGAAACATTCAGCATGTCAGGCAGCATCTCTATGTCCTAATGCCATAGTGGACATAGACAGCAGACAATGGTCTGAAGAGTCTCGACTGGAAATGTCACCTATTCCTTTTCTCCGGAGATACTGATGGACCCGCTGAGTTACTCCAGCTTTTTGTGTCTATTCCACCACGGTGTCCTTTGTGTATTAACCAGCATCTGGTGAAAGGCTTGGATAGAGTGGGTGTGAAGAGGATGTATTCACTAGTGGGAGAGTCTAGGACTGGAGGTCACAGCCTCAAAATTAAAGGACATTCTTTTAAGAAGGAGACGAGGAGAAATGTATTTAGTCAGAGGGTGGTGAATCTGTGGAATTCTTTGCCACTGAAGGCTGTGGAGGCAAAGTCAGTGGATATTTTTAAGGCAAAGATAGATAGATTCTTGATTAGTACAGGTGTCAGAAGTTATGGGGAGAAAGCAGGAGAATGGATTTAGACGGGAGAGATAGATCAGCCATGATGGAGTGGCAGAGTAGGCTTGATGGGCCAAATGGCCTAATTCTACTCCTATTCATTATGACCTATGTGTAGTTCTTTGTTTCTACAGCTATGGTTCAGGTCATTGGTCTTTCATCACTTCCAGAATTCAAAGTTACAAGTATCACATTCTCTGGTTGTGTTGGTACCACAAACAGCAGATACAGGCCTTTGAAACCACCGTTTCTCCTAGTTTCAAGAGGCAGACAGTTCCTGTTCCTTCAAAGCCTCCACAGCCACCAACAGAATTACTGTAATATCTGGATCCAATCCTCCCTCCACCAGTTCTCACTTCCCTCTTCCTGCCTACTTTCACATCCCACTCTGGCTCACACCTCACCTTGCTGGTCATCAGTTCTCCCAGTTCCTGATCCCCATGTCTTCCCAGGCTTTTATGTCTCTCTCATTCTGTAGCTGCCTATTTATTAATCTAACCCTTGACTATTCACCTTTAAATAGCACAGTTTGGAATTACATTTAACCATGAAGCAAATATGCCACCTCTCACATAATTTACGTCCTTTCTAGCTCCCAAAATGTTGGGTTTTGGAGCACACTGAAATTCAAAAAATTGGAACGGGGGTCAAATCTGCCCGAGCCTTGCCCGTCAAATGCAGGGCAAGAGAGAAGATGATGAATGGACTTGTGGGATGCAGTTCAGTCACTAGTTTGGAAGAATATACAATTACTCTTTAATCAGCCAACAGTATGCATACTAATGCCCAGTCCACATCCCCCAACTGAAATATTGTCTATCCATGTGTAGGAAGGAACTGCAGATGATAGCTTATACCGAAGATAAACACAAAATGCTGGAGCACTCAGCAGGTCAGGCAGCATCTCTATGTCCTAACCCAAAGTGTCTATATTTCTACATAGCCAACCCCCGTGTCTCCATTTCTTTTTGCGCTCCTCTCCAAAGAACATGTGCATGACTCCTCAGTGACACTGATAAACTTGACAGAACTTTGTGCAAGTTCACACTCTTGCGCACTTTATGACACATCAGAGACAATTTTGCATCTTCTGGTATTGCCGTTCCTTCATCAAGGGTTATAGGAATAGGCTAGGTACTTCCATAAAATAAAATATCCATTAACATCTTTTCAATGCAAGAAAAACAACGTTGCCTTTTGCACAGAGAGCTGGAGAACTTACCTCCCCTGCGGATGTTTTAATCTCTTCCACGTAGTTTGTCATGGCTTCTCTTTTTGACATGTTCCCGAGAGCTTTCCAAGCATCCCTGCAGGAGACAACACACCTGTTAACTGCCAGATCTTGCCTATTCCACCCTGTGCACATCCAATCAAATTTGCAGTGATCTTCAACCGTTGGGGAGAACATACAATCAATCGGTAATGAAATCATTCACTGCAATTGTATCTAAACAGGGCCATTATAAATTTGGCAGTTTCTGAGCAACACATACCATTTTACACACTCACACTACACATAATATACAACCTTTAAAAGGGTCCCACAAACCTACTTAAATACCCATTTGCAAACCTTTTTTTTTTGTTTATAAAGTGTTTTGGAATTGAACAATCTACAAAATGCTACTTATAGGCACAGAAAAAAATCAAATAATTTATCAAGCAATACTATACTGTGTAAGATTACTTGATTACCCAACCATGGACGTGTTTATATTGCGTTTTGCATTTGTCTATTTCTTTTCACGATCTTGTGGCATTTTCCTACAATTTTTCCATTTGTTTAGTTGATTATTGTCACGTGTAATGATGTGAAAAGGTTTTTGTTGCGTGCTATCCAATCAGCAAAAAGACTACACATGATTACAAACAAGATGTCCACAGTGCACAGATACAGGATAAAGGGAATAATGTTTAGTGCAAGGTAAAGTCCAATTAAAGTACTCGTGGAGGTTCTGCTCGTTAGATTCTCATTGTGCCTGTACTTCACCGTACAGGCACAATGCATATGACAATATAATCACAGAGAGTGGTGAATCTCTGGAACTCTCTGCCACAGGGGGTAGTTGAGGCCAGTTCATTGGCTATATTTAAGAGGGAGTTAGATGTGGCCCTTGTGGCTAAGGGGATCAGGGGATATGGAGAGAAGGCAGGTACGGGATACTGAGTTGGATGATCAGCCATGATCATATTGAATGGCGGTGCGGGTTCGAAGGGCCGAATGGCCTACTCCTGCACCTAATTTCTATGTTTCTATGTTTCTATCAACTCAGCTTGATTACTTTGCTATTATTAATGTTAATACAGCGCAGAAACAGGACCTCTGGCCCACCGACCAGTGATCCCCGTACATTAACACAACCCTATACACACTAGGGACAATTTACACTAATACCAAGTCAATTAACCAACAAACCTGTACGTCTTTGGAGTGTGGGAGGAAACTGAAGATCTCAGAGAAAAGCCATGCAGTCACGGGGAAAACATACAAACTCCGTACAGACAGATGCACAGAGTCTCTTGCACAGAGCAGGTGAATCAAGGACCAGAGGACATGGGTTTAAGGTGAAGGGGAAAACATTCAATAGGAACCCGAGGGGTAAAATTGTCACACAAAGGGTGGTGGATGCATGGGACAAGCTGCCAGAGAAGGTAGTTGAGGCACAGACTATCCCAACATTTAAGAATCAGTTAGACAGCTACATGGATAAGACAGGTTTGGAGCAATATGGACCAATTGCTGGCAGGTGGGACTAGTGTAGCTGGGACTTGTTAGCCGGTGTGGGCAAGTTGGGCCAAAGGGCAAGCACAGTAAGGCAGCAACTCTACCGCTGCACCACTGT
This sequence comes from Amblyraja radiata, assembly GCF_010909765.2. Lineage (NCBI taxonomy): Eukaryota > Metazoa > Chordata > Chondrichthyes > Rajiformes > Rajidae > Amblyraja > Amblyraja radiata. The sequence continues at coordinate 19,879,132 of NC_045971.1, forward strand.
GCCACTCGTAACATAACAATATGTGAAGTATGTTTATTCATTTCTTGATGTATAATTCATAATGAATAAAATGAATTCACTGCTGCATCTTGTGCCCCATTGCACTGCGGAAATACTACTGATAACATTGGCAATATGATTTGAGTGGAGACATTTCAGATTACAACAACAAAAGCTGATTTTGGAGCTTTAAAAAAAGAATTAGTAACATTTTGGAGCCAGTGTGCTCTGGTAAGGATGAAGGGAAAAGCTGATCATGGAAAGAATTGGATGACTGAAGGTTTGATCAGGAAAAAAACCCATCTTGACAGGTCTTGGCAACTGGAGAGGGAAACATATACATTTTACTCAGAGTAACTCTCTGCCAATGGAGTTGGTGGAAATGGATACAATCACCACGTTTGAGACATTTAACAACTGAATAAATAAGTCAGAGAAGGAACCTTAATAGGATTAGTGTAGGTACATTAAAAAGATCAGCGTTGACATGGTAAGTCAAGTAGCCCATTTCTGGACACTAACTATGGATTTTTAATTAGAATTATTGAACTTTGTTCTTTGCTTTATGATGTTATCAATTAAGTACTCAACATACAGATCTGTTACGCTGCTGGAAGTAAGATTGTCATTGTTCCGTTTCGGTACATATAACCATTAAACACTCTTGATTGTAAGTTATAATTCACAAGTGGCCGGCACAGTGGCGCAGCTGGTAGTGCAGCTGCCTCACTTTGCCAGAGACCTGGGTTCAATCCTGACCTCGGACCTTGCTCTCTGTCTGGAGTTTGCATGTTCTCACTGAAAAAACATGGGTTTTCTCCCACAACCTAAATACCTGCGGCTTTTGTGGATTAATTGGCCTCTGCAAAATTGCCTCTAGTGTGTAGTGAGTGGACGAGAAAGTGGGATAACGTAATTAGTGTGAACGGGTGATCGATGGTCAGCATGGACACGGTGGGCCAAAGGGTAAATTAATCCAGTAAATGAATGAATTGAGCAATGTGTTATAACACCCTACAACTGAGGTGAAGTAACTGAATATCTCCAAAATCTTTCACCATTGTTAAAAACTTAAAAATTTGAAAAATGTTTTCCTGGTGTTTAACCATAAGGCACCTGCTCACGTGGAAAAGCACAAGAGCTCTGGTCTGCCTGCCTAGTCCCTGAAGAAGGGGCTCGACCCAAAACATCACCCATTCCTTCTCTCCAGAGATACTGCCTGTCCTGCTGAGTTACTCCAGCATCGTGTCTATCCCTAGTGGGAGGCTCCAGTTAATGAACCCACATGCGCCTGAGGCAATAAGTGGCTAATTAGTGGTAGAGGATAAGAGCAGAGTTGTGAAAATGGTCTTAGTCTACTTTCGGATCCTATTATCTAATGATGGGTGCAGAATCCCTAATATTACTTCAATTACATTGGCAAGAACAACAGCAATTTCCAAGGTTACAGTTCAAGAGTAATAAGTAGGATTTCTAATGGATTGAAAGATTAGCAGTGTTAATCATGAACTGATTTGCCAATTTCCCCAAACACGAAAAATTGTCAAATGAAGGGGAAATGTCTGGCATGGAACTAAATAATTTGGCTCATCAAAGCCTCACTGGAAAATCCCGCATCTACTTTTTTCCAGTTCCTTTGAGTTTCCAAACATCAAAGAGGAACCAAAACCAGCAGTCTACATATTAAAACAAAAGGCACAATGACTTCTCTGTGGCTAGGAATCACCGTACTTCCTTCACCTTAATTTGATAGATAACACAAGGCAAAGGTTACCATTTTATGCGTCCAACAGGGTCCCAGAAGCCAGGCCTGCTGATGGTACAGGGGCCAACAGTCGCCTGTTTGTAGTAACTGTAAAACTTCAGCATCTTCTCATGGGACGGCTGGTAAGAACCTGATGGCAGAGAGACAAATTAAAAATAGCACACTCTATTTAGTCGTCTGTGATATTCCCACTTGGCCACCTGCTGCTGCCATTCACAGATGAAAGAAAATGAAAGGAAAGATTAATATTTCTGGAGTAGTTCCCACATTCCACATAAGAGAGACACCTACGCCAGATTTTTATTCATAGAATACAGCTCTACTTTTAGTACCATTACCCCATCCAGACTCAGCTCCAAACTCATGGAACATGGAATAAGCACTCATCTCTACAAATGGATCCCTGACTTCCTGACCAACAGACCACGATCAGAGAGGATAGGGGACAAATCGTCCTCTACAATAATCTTCAATAATGCTGCTCCGCAAGGATAGGTACTCAGCCTCCTCCTTTACTCCTTACACACCCATAACTGTGCAGCCAAGTGCAAGTCCAACTCAATTACAAATTCATGGATGATATCACCCTAGTGGGACACATATCAAATAATGATGAGACGGAGTACAGGAAGGAGATTGAGAACCTCTTAACCTGGTGTCAAAGCAATAACCAGGTTAATTTCCGGGATGACATATGATGAAAGAATGGATTAACTGGGCTTATATTCACTGGAATTTGAAGGATGAGATGGAATCTTATAGAAACATATAAAACTCTTAAGGGATTGGACAGGCTAGATGCAGATAAAATGTTCCCGAAGTTGGGGGAAGTCCAGAGTAAGAATAAGGGGTAGGCCATTTAGGACTGAGATGAGGTAAAAAAAGAAACTCACCCAGAGAGTTGCAAATCTGTGGAATTCTCTGCCACAGAAGGCAGTGGGAGCCAATTCACTGGATATATTCAAGAGAGAGTTAGATATAGCTCTTAATGCTAACAGAATCAAGGGACATGGGCAGAAAGCAGGAACAGATGATCAACCATGATCATATTGAATGGCGGTGCTGGTTCGATGGGCCGAACGGCCTACTCCTGCACCTATTTTCTATGTTTGTATGTTTCTAACCTTTCAATGTCAGCAAGACAAAGGACATAGTGATCGGTTTCAGGAGGCAAAGCGGTACACACACTGTGGTATACATTGACGGCGCTGAAGTAGAGATACTGGGAGTCAATATCACCAGCAATTTGTCCTGGACTAGCCATATCGAAGCAATGACCAAGAAAGCATACCAACATCTCTACTTCCTTAAAAGGCTTCGGAAGTTTGGTATGTCCCCTACAACTCTAACCAACTTCTAAAGATGGGCAGTGGAAAGCATTTTATCGGGGTGAATCACAGCATGGTTTGGGAACAGCTCCATTGAAGACTGCAAGATATTGCAGAGAATTGTGGACACAGCCCATACCATTACACAAACCAATCTTCCATTGACTGCATCTACACTTTGCGCTGCCTCGCAATGCCACCAGCATAATCGAGGACTAGTCAGTCTCAACCCAGACACTCCCTCTTCTCCCCTCACCCATCAGACAAGAGGTATAGAAGCATGAAAACGCATACCTCCAAATTCAGGGACACTATTCCCAGCTGGTATCAGCCAACTGAACCATCCTCACACCAACTAGAGAGAGGTCCTGAGCTAGACTGCCAGACTATCTTTAATCAGACTTTATCATGCACTAAATGACCATTCTACATTTCCTGGATCGTCGTCTGCTTTGATCTGTCGTTTTCACACCCTGCTCTTCCATATCTCTAGTTTCCTTCTCCCATGACTCTCAGTCTGAAGGGTCTCGACCTGAAATGTCACCCATTCCTTCTTTATAAAGATGCTGCCTGTTACTCCAGCATTTTGGGTTTTTCTTCGATGTAAACCAGCATCTGCAGTTCCTTCCTACATGTTATTCCCTTTATCCTGTATCTGTACACTGGACTGCTCGATTGTAATCATGTATAGTTGTTTCGCTGACTGGATGGCGTGCATCAAAAAGCATTTCACTGTACTTCTGTACACGTGACAATAAACTATTAAACCTTTGGCACCCTTATCAAGAACCTAAGAATCTACGCTTTAAAAATACATTTTGCAATCAATTACTTTCATACTGAATTAATGCTTTACCATCAAACCATAGCCCTAATGAGAATTTTTAAGACAGCTTAGACTTAGATGAGTTGACAACCAAAAATAGTTTAAAGATTAATGAAACAGAATGCATTATTCATCCATTCACGAATATGGTTAATTGGAAAATTTCTTTCATCCCCCATTTCTTCAATAGTTTTAATATTGATTTTAAGCGCTTCAAAACTCAAAAGGCATGAGCTCAAACCAATAATATTTTTTTTTTAAACGAAACAAATGTTGTTATTTCACCTTTCATTTGAGATCCATTTACAAGCAATGAGTGGCACTTGCAAGGCCAACATTGATTGTCTATCTTAGATACCCTTGATAAGGTGTTGAACCTTCCAAATACATACATCTATACGTTCAATACATGCATTGAAATACATGACTGCATCTTAGTCTCATAATGTAAATATTTGCTCTGAACTTAGTGACATTTATTTTTTTAGAAACATACATCAAATATTGTTACACCCAAGCCCAAATCCCTCAGGAAATATGTAGCAAAGGGAACGTTCTTAAAACATTTCAGTTATATTTGAATAATAAATTATCAACGGTGTGAAATGTTGTGGTGGCAATCTGGCTTCACGAACAACATGTTAAATTCCAGTGCCCATTCCTATATATAGACACTAATCCACTGCAAGATATACAGCCAGGACATTGCACTGAGGTACTCATTATTTTTCCTCAATTTGCAAAAGCAAATTAAAACAATAAGATAACGATTATCCCAAGCATCCTTAGCCCCCTTTGGAATGAAATCCGACACTTGTTATAACTTTGTAACCTGAGTAAAACAAAGTGCTGGAGGAACTCAGCAGGTACGTGGGGGAAAATGGACAGGTGACTTTTTGGGATGGGTCCCTTCTTCGGACTGATTAGAATAGGGAGAATAAAGCTGAAAAAGGGTGGGGGCAGGAAAAGGCCTGGTGAGTGATGGGTGGATACAGGTGAGGGGGGGAGCGGCATACGGATGAAGCAAGTCAAAGGCTAAAGAAAAGACGACCAAAGGGTGCGATGTATGGTGAGAAGAGGGGGGGGGGGGTGGGGGTGGGAGGGGAAACTTTATCATTTACCAAACAACCCCCCCCCCCTCCCAACCTGTATCCACCTACTAGACTAAGTGAGACCCGTTGGGTCCCATGTTCACATGGGAGGGCTGGTCCCCCGACACAATATTCCACCTCTCCACCAAATCCAATATTGGTGGCCAGTGGGGGGGCTTTCTGGAGCGCTGGTATGGGTTCTTGGGGTGGCAGCTCAGTCCCTCAAGCCTGATCTGCTGGCAGCTCACTTACGGCTGGTGGGCTGGCAGTTGACTCATGGCTATTCCTTGAAATTCCATTTCAAGCAGGGTGCAAGGCCACCAAATTCAAGTGCAGTTTCTTACCACTTTGAACAGGGTGCAAGGCCACTGAATTAAAGTGCAGTTTCCAACCACTTCAAGCAGGGTGCAAGGCCACCGAATTCAAGTGCAGTTTCATACCACTTCAAGCAGGGTGCAAGGCCACCAAATTCAAGTGCAGTTTCATTCCATTTCAAGCAGGGTGCAAGGCCACCAAATTCAAATGCAGCTTCATACCATTTCATGCAGGGTGAAACCACCATAAAACCACACACAACACCAAACTCACAGTTCAGAAGCCATTCCATGTGATCAGTTGATTCACAGCCCAGACAGAGTCGTGACCTCTCCCTCCCCCATCAGGCAGAGACTGAGTCACACCCACACTTCCGGGTTTTATAACCCTTCCCCCTGGAAAAGGTGTGGCCTTCATGGCGTGATTGACAGGAGAGAGATTCTCAACATTTTTTAAACACTAATAACACTTTTATATTTCATTGATGGGAAGAATTCTCTGCACCTGCTGAGCAGAGGGGGACTGAGTAAGATGGCCAAAAATCACAGCCGCAAATGGTAGCATTTTATCTAAAATCAATATACAGTGCAAACAGGAAGTAAGTGCATTTGCAGTAGTGCCTTTTAACTTCAAGCCAAAGCACACAAGCCACCATTTGCAGTAAGTAGTGCCTTTTAACTCCGCCAAAGCACCCAAACAACCATTTGCAGGCAGTGCCTTTTTACTTCAAACAAACCATATTTTCAATTTCAAACCACAGTAAGGGGACTCACAGTTGAGAAGACATGTGTTCAGTGTTATTCAGAGCTCAGAGAGACATGACCCTTTGGCTTCATCCATCTTGCAGAGACTGAGTGAGGCACACCACTTCCTGGTTTTATAGTCCCTCCCCCTCCCTCCAGCAGGGGCAGCAGAGGGAATGATGAATTATTTAAAAACATTAATATCTCTCCGATTTGTCATCGATGGGAATAATCCTCCGGTCCATGAAGGCGGAGCGGGCTCTGAGCGAGGTGGCCAAAAATGACAGCCGTAGGTGGCGGCGTTCTCTCGGAAATCGCAGCACAGTGGGCCAAAAGCGGTCAAGATCAGACTTTTAGTAATATAGATTGCTTGTGTAGGAAAGAACTGCAGATGCTGGTTTAATTCAAAGGTAGACACAAAATGCTGGAGTAACTCAACGGGACAGACAGCATTTCTGGAGAGAAGGAATGGGTGACATTTCCGGTCGAGACTCTTCTTCAGACCTATTGCTTGCCATACTTTGTCCTGATTTTACTTCATGCTCCACATGCATCATAAGCCTTCCAATCTGCACAATATAGAATGCTACTGGCATAGACTACAGGACTGGGACGATGTCCAGTGGGAATTCTGACTGAGGATTGTGCCTGTTGGCTGCTCACAGCGAGCTCAGAGGTACCAAATTATTAGAAGATAGACAGAATATGCTGGAGTAACTCAGCGGGACTTGAATTGGCCTTCTGTGGCAGAAAATTCTACAGATTCACAACTCTCTGGGTGAAAATGTTTTTCCTCATCTCAGTCTTAAATGGCCTACCCCTTATTTCTAAACTGTGACCCCTCTTTCTGGACTCCCCCAACATTGGGATTTTTTTTCCTGCATCTAGCCTGTCCAATCTAAGAATTTTATATGTGTTTATGATCCCTCTCATCCTTCTAAATTCCAGTGAATACAAGCCCAATCGAACCATTCTTTAATCTATGGTTTTTGCCAACAGTTTCAAGATGACTAGAAGATCATAGACACTCAGTGTCATATCTTTCACTGCATGCTTGGAAGGGGAGGGCAGAGTGAAGGGTAGAAATCCCAGCCATCTACTTAGTAATCAAACAGCAATACATCATCTCTTGAATTTCAAAGCAATAGTCGTAACATTTTTCAGCCATACTGCAGGTCTTTAGGGCTAGGGTTTGGTGTAATTGCAAAATTGTGCTGGTATTTATGGTGGTGAGTTTTAATAAAAAATCATCTGCGTAACTAGACAGGGTAGATGGTCAGAACTTTTTTCCCAGTGGGAGAGGGAAAAAAAAAATCAATACTAGAGGACATAGCTTTAAGGTGAGAGGTGCAAAGTTTAAAGGAGATGCGTGGGGCAGGTTTTTTTTTAAAAACAGATGGTGGGAGGTGCCTGGAACACACTGTCGGACCTTGAGGCAGATATGAGTGGCATATAAGAGAATTTTGAATAAGCATAAGGATATGCTGGGAATGAAGGATAAGTATTTTGTGCGGGCAGATAAGATTTGGTCTTGGCATCATGTTTGGCACAGATATTGTGGGGTGTAGGGCCTGTTCCTGTGCTGTACTGATCAATGTTTTAACTACAAGCATAAGATCTGCCGTGAAACAGCATCACCAAACTATATTTTCTTTCATAATATTCCTAATGCTTCTTAGAATGAAAATCTGCTCCAATTTTACATCTGAAAATCGGTTTAATAACATGAAGCATTTTTAAGAAGGGCTTTCAGTTGCCCATCTTCTTAAAATTAACTTAAAAATGACAAAAGATGTCTTGTAGAAGTGTCTGTATTGATCCAAATACTCCTTTCGTTTGTGCACATTTCTGGTTTAAAAAAAAAAAATATACAAATGAACTTTGAACACAAGGCCACTGATCTCTTTGTGTGATTGAACAAATCTTGCGCAACTCAAAGAGCCTTCTCTAACTGATGGAATCTTGCATTGTCCCCCCAAGGCAACTTTGAGAGAAAGATGCAATTCTGTGAACTGAACTTTAAATCAAAACAATAGATTGCAGAAAATATATGCACAACCAGCCTGGGAGTAAGTCACTTTGGTTCACAGTTCTCTGAACTTTTCTGCCAAGGCTGCAGAGTGTTCCTGACCATGGCAAAGGAGAACACTAGTTAATGTGCAATTAGTGATTATGGCCAAGAACAACATCAAAATGGATGAGTAATAATAGGTTGCTCTGGGATGACACAGAGAATGTAAAATATATACGTCTTTCTATACTTTATTAGCCAAGTATTTTTGCAATATACAAAGAATTTGATTTGCCATACAGTCATACCAATAAAAAGCAACAGAACACACAAAATACATTTTGACATAAACATCCACCACAGTGACTCCTCCACATTCCTGGCAGTGATGGAAGGCGAAAAAAAGTTCAATCTCTCCCTTCTTTGTCCTCCAGCAGTCGGGGGCCTCTAATCTTCCGTTGATGGGACGATATTACTCCCATAGCCGGCAGTGGGCCACCTCGTCGGGGTGATCAAGCTCCTGCATTGGTGGGGGGGGAATCTCAGCTCATCCGCGCCTGGCGATCCACCCCGGGTCGGATCTAAACGATCGTCGTGCGGTTTTGGAGTTTCGCGACATTGGTCTCAACCCGAGACTGCGAGCTCCTGGGTGTTAAAGTCCACAGGCCGCGGTTGGAGCATCGATCCCAGGGAAGGGATTGGCTCCGATGGTAAATCCATGCCCCGCAGTGGGGCTCAGTCAGCCTCGAGCAAGGCCTCCAGTTAGCGGCCTAAAACAATAGCATCTCCGGCAAGTTAAGATATTGAAAAAAAAATTCCCCTGACCACCCCCCCCCCCCATTAACACATACTTTTTAAACACACTAAAAATAATTTAAAAAATGACAAAAAGGACAGACAGACTGCAGGCGAAGCTGCCATCCAAGTGCCACCCAGTGGAATACCTAGTTTTCCCGCAATATATCAAGCACCTTCCACTGACACAGATAATGACAATAATGGAAACCTGCAATATGCTGGTGTCTGAAGAAAGGTCTCGATCCAAAACATCACCTGACCCTTTTCTCCAGAGCTGCTGCCTGACCCGCTGAGTTACTCTTGCATTTTGTGCCCATCGTCAGTATAAACCAGTATCTGCAGTTTCTTCCTACACATGCTACTGGTGACAGTGTGTAAAGTGGAATGAATGAACCAGTGGTTGTACTCAGAATTTCCTATGTTGAGCACCGAACCCAACAGGTATGATAGGTTGAACCTGTTTGTTTACGGGCAGAAATTATGGAAAACCACCTTCAGTTCAGTTTAGAGATCAAGTGCAGAAACAGATAGTATATATATACACACCAGATACTTATTCTTACTACAGTGTGCTTATTCCAAGAATGTACAGGTGTTAGGGATCATGGGGGGGGGGGGGAAGGCAGGAGAATGGGGTTAGGAGGGAGAGATAGATCGGCCATGATTGAATGGTGGAGTAGACTAGATGGGCCGAATCCTACTCCTATCCCTCATGACCTTATAAAGACAGGCAGAATTATGAAAGAAATGTGTAATCCACATCAAAACCAGTCAGATCAAATATCAGCAAATTTGAACATTAGCAAATGTGAATGGTCTTTTCTTTAAAATGCAGCACCCTAGAGTGAGAATGGTTGTGTAATGTACAAAACTGTTGAGCAATAGTCCTTGAAAAGAGCAGAGACGCAGAGTGGAAGTCAGAGATCAGCACAGCCAGAGGCCAGAGAGGTGTTTGTCTGTCAGAGGGTCTCAGCGGTATTAGGCAAAGGGAAGGGGTCAAAAGTAAATGGTTTAGTTTAGTTTGGAAATAGAGCGCAGAAACTGCCCCTTCGGCCCACCGAGTCCGCACCGACAATGGTGCAATAGGAAAAGGGGAGATGCAACGAGACCTGGGTGTCATGGTACACCAGTCATTGAAAGTAGGCATGCAGGTGCAGCAGGCAGTGAAGAAAGCGAATGGTATGTTAGCATTCATAGCAAAAGGATTTGAGTATAGGAGCAGGGAGGTTCTACTGCAGTTGTACAGGGTATTGGTGAGACCACACCTGGAGTATTGCGTACAGTTTTGGTCTCCAAATCTGAGGAAGGACATTATTGCCATAGAGGGAGTGCAGAGAAGGTTCACCAGACTGATTCTTGGGATGTCAGGACTTTCATATGAAGAAAGACTGGATAGACTCGGCTTCTACTCGCTAGAATTTAGGAGATTGAGGAGGGATCTTATAGAAACCTACAAAATTCTTAAGGGGTTGGACAGGCTGGATGCAGCAAGATGTTGGGGAAGTCCAGGACAAGAGGTCACAGCTTAAGGATAGAGGGGAAATCCTTTAGGACCGAGATGAGAAAAACATTTTTCACACAGAGAGTGGTGAATCTCTGGAACTCTCTGCCACAGAAGGTAGTTGAGGCCAGTTCATTGGCTATATTTAAGAGGGAGTTAGATGTGGCCCTTGTGGCTAAAGGGATCAGGGGGTATGGAGAGAAGGCAGGTACGGGATACTGAGTTGGATGATCAGCCATGATCATATTGAATGGCGGTGCAGGCTCGAAGGGCCGAATGGCCTACTCCTGCACCTATTTTCTATGTTTCTATGACAAACGATCCCCACACATTAACACTGCCCTACACACACTAGGGATAATTTTACATTTACACCACACCAATTAACCTCCAAACCTGTACCTTTGGAGTGTGGGAGGAAACCGAAGATCTGGGAGAAAACCCACGCAGGGCACGGGGAGAATGTACAAACTCCGTGCAGACAGCACCCGCAGTCAGGATAGAACCTGGGTCTCTGGCGCTGTAAGGCAGTAGTTCTACCGCTGCGCCACCGTGTTGCCCCATCCCAAACGGAGAGGAATATATGGCGTTCAAGAAGGAACTGCAGATGCTGGAAAATCGAAGGTACACAAAAATGCTGGAGAAACTCAGCGGGTGCAGCAGCATCTATGGAGCGAAGGAAATAGGTGACGTTTCGGGCCGAAACCCTTCTTCAGACTGAAGGAATATATGGCATTGTCTCCACCGTTTACCATTCCCACCAAAACCTCTGCACCATATCGGGTACTATGTTTATATACGTGTTGTGCTGCTGCAAGTAAGAACTCCATTGTTCCATTTCGGGACATACGACGATAAAACACTCTTGACTCTTAAAGGATAATTCACTCACCTTTTTTTGGCAGGGCCTGGATGACAGAAACAGCCACCTGGAATTGTCTCTGGAAGTCCGATTGAACCTCTACCATCGTGTCCATTTTCTAGCGTCGGGAAGGAATTTATTTAAACTTTCCAATTTCAGGGAAGCTGCACCAACACCTCAGAATCCCTGGTGACCACAGAAGCTGTCAGTATGAACACACAACAGGCACAGAATTGCAAGTAGCTCTGCCATGGCTGTATGGTACTTCCCAGAAAACCATGTGACACACTTCAAAACAGTATCTACAGATATATTTGCTGTTTACTTTTGGTTTAGAGATTAGCATGCAAACAGGCCCTTCAGCTCACTGACAGCATGCCGCCCATCGATCACCCGTCCACACTAGTTCTTTGTTATTCCCTATTCTCATTCACCCCTTACACACGAGGGACATTTTAAAAGAAATAGTACGCCAATTAACCTACAAACCTGCAGGTCTTTTGGGATGTGGAACTCCTAGAGGAAATCCATGCGGTCACAAGGGAGAACATGCAAACTCCACACAGACAGTGCACGTGAACCTCTGTCTCACCTGGAAGGTGATCCTGCGACGCCGCCAGGACAACAGACCTTCACGCTCTGATCAAGATCCCTGCACTTACAACAATTGGGACTTGAAAAGGGTCCCAAACTGGCAACTCTGTTCTGTCGCAGGGTACCATTGCTATACACTTGCACTGTCTCTGAGATGCTTAGCTAATATGTATCTAAGTACTTATGTATAGTGATACTTGTACTGAACTGTAAACAAAAATGAATTTCACTGCCCCTCGGTACAGGTGACAAATAAAGCACCAATGCCATACGTCTAAAGGACTGTTGGGGCCCCTGGAATATGGGGAAATCATTGTTGAAAATGTTGAACTGCGAGGACGTGAATACAATGGTAAACTCTTCGCAGGCCATGACTTGGGTGAGGTGGTGAGACTTGTCATGGCCCTCACAGCGGGGTAGAGACACTGCTCACACTTCCGGTATTGTTCTTGGCTGACATCCATCGCCACTGTTTACACAGAAGAGCAGACTGGAAACACGAACGCTCCCAGCAGACTTCACATTTCCAATTTGAAATTAAAACCTTTCAAACCACATTGAACCCTCCTCATCTCCAGTAGTCAGAGCTTCTGTCTGTCACCCTTCATACACACAACTGCATTAATGAAACCTACTCCCATGCATTGTACAGATGGAATGGTTATATCATTGGTTTATCAAAGGTGATCATAAATTTCCACCTCCCTCAAATGTTACCAGGGCTTGCGTTATAGGGAGAGGTTTCTAGGCTGGGACATTTTCTTTGGAGCAGGGGGGGCTGAGGGGTGAACTTATTGTGGGGCAGAAGATCATGAGGGGCAAGGATGAAGTAAACACCCAGTCTTTTTTCCCCAGGATAGAGGGTTCTAAAATTAGAGTGCACCGGCTTAAGGTGAGAGGAGAATTAAGAGGGACCTCAGGGACACCTGTTTTTCATTCAGATGGTATTCCATATATGGAATGAGCTGCCAGAGGAAGCTATAGAAATGGAAACAATTACACAGGTTTTAAAAGAGAGATATTGGACAGATATATGGATAGGTCTGTGTCATGGGCCAAATGCAGGCAAATGGGACTGACCAAATAGGTCAGCATGGACATGGTGGCCCGAGGGGCCCGTTTCCGTGCAGTACAACTCTCTGACCTTGTGAGCAACTTTAGATTTAGCTCAAGCTCTTTGCATTTACTGAAGTGGGAAACCATTTGTGCCAAGCTGTTTAAAGTGAACAGGTAAACATTCACGTTTAAAATGGAACTGCAGGTGCTGGAAAATCGAAGATAGACAAAAATGCTGGAGGAACTCAGCGGGTGAGGCAGCATATATGGAGCGAAGTAAATAGGTAACGTTTCGGGTCGAGACCCTTCTTCAGACTGATAACATAAACTGTGTAAACATTCGCAATGAATCGGGTTGCCACTGATCGCTAAAGGCTGCAGCTTGTGCTCCTGAGCTACTCAACAAAGGATTGCAGAGATAAACCCCGCATAAAATACACTTGCCCTAAACAGCATCGTTAACAAGCACCACAATTCAAACAGAACAGCCTAAAATTGCAACAACTAAAAAGAAAGGCCTGCAGCCCACATCTACTAACCTCGGTCACAGGAGTATACAGGAAGTATAAACGAGGAGGTGGAGTCAGTCCCAGGCAGCTTTAAAGGGACATTGTCTCCAATGCTGCACCATGGCTTTCGATTTCAATTCGCACATTTATACAGTATTGAAAACTATTCTATATCCGAGGTAGGAATTAATTGAATTTACTGTGTTGTTACCAGCTTCATTTTGTCCACGCACCATTAAGGAATGCTGGAAATAGTTTTTTTTTCGCTGATTCAACCTGAAATAAATAGCCAGGGGGTGCTTAGAATATTGCATATTGCTATTGGCATTGTTTATTATTGTCACACGTACCAAGGTACAGCGAAACGCCTTTGTGTGCTATCCAGTCAAATCAAGAGTGGATTTGAAATGGAACAATGACAATTTTCCTTGCAGCGCAGCACTCAGTGAATATCACAATGAACAACAAAAAGCTGTTAAATACTTAAAACATATATATTATATTATATACTGCAATAACATTACCAAAACACACAATGAAATTCTTACTCACAGCAGCACGATAGGTTTGTGAGCACAGTACTCAATAGAAAATATAATTATAAACAAAAAAAAAAATGCAATTAAAAAAATGTTGTGCAAAATCAAACAAAGTCCAAAGCCCAAAGTCCCCAGTGAAACCCCGGCAGTTTATAGTTTAGTTGTAGTTCATAGTAGAAAAAGGGGGTTACAGTCATACAGCACACAAACAAGCCCTTTGGCCCATTTATTCATCCATTTTGACTATATTAATCCCATTTAAACTTTCCTTGATAGTGGGGAGGGAATAAATTCAGTTTACCAACCCAACTTTAACTCAATGATAATCCCACTCAATCGTGCTGCCATGGACACAGCCAGGTCAGACCAAAGGAGCAAATATAAAGAGGCCACCATGTATACAGTACCCTTCAGGAATGTATTTGCTTAATGGCTTTTTACTATGAAAACAATTCTGTTTTACACACATTGAACATTTTTAAATATTTGTTTAATATATTTGCCTAAGGCAAAAGGCATTGGTGGGATTCATGGCAACTGGCAGAGCGGGTTTGGGATACTTCCCGAAGACACCGGTTGGCAAGGCCCAGGGCAAGGAGAGACACCATCTAATCCAGGAAGAGGTCCGAGCAGGAGTGGAGGAAGAGCGTGTGAGCAGGACAGTGGGGCTCAGGCAGCAGGGAGCGTGGACAAGGTGGGAGAGCATACCGCAGAGCAAGATTACCTGGTCAAACATCATGCAGGCAGACTTCCAGAGCGTCCGGTTCCTTGTCCAAGCTGTCTACGATGCCCTACCAAGTCCAGAAAACCTCCACGTCTGGGGCAAGAGCGAGACTCCTTCCTGCCCACTTTGCTCTGGAACAGGATCATTAGAACATCTCCTCAGCAGCTGCCCAAAGTCCCTTGGGGAAGGTCACTATCAGTGGCGCCATGACCAGGTGCTCAAGGTGGTTGCTGAGAGCATAGCCACTGCCATCGGTAACAGCAAACACCACCACGCCCCAAAGAAATCAATCACTTTTGTCAAAGATGGAGAGAAGCCTCGACCACAACCAAAAACAAGGACGGGCCTCCTCTACACAGCCACTGACTGGCAGCTGCACGTCGATCTGGGCAATTTTCACAGCACATCACAGCAACATCACTCCGGCCAGACATGATCATCACCTCCAAAGTGACAAAACAGCTGATCATTCTGGAGCTGACAGTGCCCTGGGAAGAGCGTATTGAAGAGGCTAACGTGAGGAAATGCGCAAAGTACCAGGAACTGGTGGAGATGTGCCAGGACAGAGGTGGGAAGACATACTATGAGCCCATAGAGGTGGGCTGTAGAGGCTTTGCAGGACGCTCACTCTGCAAAGTCCTCAACCAGTTGGGCATTACGGGGCTGGCAAAGAAGAGGGCCATTCAATCCGCAAGCGAAGCCGCAGTTTTGGATTAAGAGGGCTGATCCGTGGGCGGTTGCTGCTGGGACGGAAGTCGGGGCCTGATCAACCCCGGCTGGGTCAGCTGGGCAAAGGTGGCTGATGTTATGAGACCCGCATCAACCCTGGCCTTGCTCTCGTTTCAATCCTACCATTGGTAAGAAGGTATAGGAATCTGAAAACAGTGACCACCAAGAACTGGATAATCCTGGCAGCTTAGTCCTTACCTCAGTGTGTGAATGCAGTCCCTCATTGTCCATGGGCAGAAGAGGCACTAGCTTCTCCGGCTTGCCCTCAGGCCACTCAGTTTTAGCATCAGTAGTCTAGTCCTGGCTGTCTAGAGCTTCTTCCCAGCAGCCCAGTCTTGG
The DNA here is from genome assembly GCF_010909765.2 of Amblyraja radiata. Taxonomy (NCBI): domain Eukaryota; kingdom Metazoa; phylum Chordata; class Chondrichthyes; order Rajiformes; family Rajidae; genus Amblyraja; species Amblyraja radiata. The sequence goes on from NC_045971.1 coordinate 19,894,862, forward strand.
CCTCATATTGACTGGTGGTCTCAGGTTTATTCCAGTGGCTCAGTCTTCCTCAACAGGGGAACACAGCTAGAAGGGAGGCACCCTATTCTTCCTCCTGTCCCTATTCTTAGGATCAGTGTGGCATCCAAGCGAGGGGGGGGGGGGGGGGGGGGGGGGGGCGCTGTCAGAGTATGTATTGTGTTTCTAGACTGTTATGCTGTTGCAAGTAAGAATTTCATCGTTCCATTGTCAGTACATATGACAGTTAACAGGGCTGCCAACTCTCACGCTTTGAGCGTGAGACTCGCGCATTTCGACAAATTCTCACACTCTCACGCTGATCACAAATTTCTCATGCTCTGCCGTGAGAAATTATGTGATCAACGAGAATTTCAAAACTCATATTAAGTGCATGGGCTGCGGGCATTTGAGAGCCGGGGCTGAGGGAGGGATGGAAGCAGACGCAGCAGCGGGGGCAGAGGGGGGAGTGTTTGCCAGGCTGGCGAGTCGCTCGCTGCAGCTCCAGCCATGGAGTAGCCTCAGTGCTGATGAGTCCCGGGCGGTCGGAGGCGTCGCAAGAATTGCGCCGCTGCCGTTAGTCTCTGTGCTGAATTCGGCCTGGTGACCGGCATGGATCAGGCAGCGTCTCTGGAGAGAAGGAAAGGGTGACTTCTCTGGTCATGACCCTTCTAATGGTCTCTACCCGAAATCTTTAGAAGGGTCTCGACCCGAAACGTCACCCATTCCTTCTCTCCAGAGATGCTGCCTGTCCTGCTGAGTTGCTCCAGCATTTTGTGTCTCTCTTTGGGTAAACTAGCATCTGCAGTTCTTTCTCACCCAATGAGACCCAACAAGACGACTTGGCAGCTAGTACCAGGTAGTAGTCGGGTGGGGGAGGGACGGAGAGAGAGGGGATGTTAAAGAAATCGATATTCATACTCAATCGGGGAAATTAGTTGATATCTGTCTTTAAATTGATATTTTCTTCATCTTTAAATGTAAGTCTTGGATTCATGTATCGCGGGAACAAATAAGCAAAGGCAAGATGGTAAATATAAACTACAAATTAACTTCAGAAAATAAAACTTGTAGAGATGAACTTTGCCCTTCACTTTACAAAGAATAACCTAAGGGATTATGCAGTAAATGCCATTCAAATACTCTGCAACCTTGGGATAATATTGTTCATGTTCAAATCCAATAGGTAAGTCTTGATTTGTTCAATATTATAATTAGTTCAAAGATACAGCGTGGAAACAGCCCTCCAGCCCCTCGAGTCCATGCCGACCATCGATCACCCGTTCACACTGGTTCTATGTTATCCCACTTTCTCATCCACTCTCTACACACTAGAGGGCAATTTACAGAGGGCCAATTAACCTACAAACCCGCACGTCTTTGGGATTTGGGAGGAAACCGGAGCTGTGGGAGGAAATGGGAGCACCCGGAGGAAACCCACGCGGTCACAGGGAGAACGTGCAAACTCCACACAGACAGTACCCGAGACCAGGATTGTACCCGGTGCTGTGCAGCATTAATTGTAATGCTAATACTTGGGCCTTCGCTAATATGCCGGGATGTTTACCCAATATTACTGATTATTAATCCATCGTATTATTGATTATATATGTTGTGCCCGTTCTCCTTTATCTGTACATTGTGAGCGGCTTGCTTGAATTTACCGGATAGCACGCAACAAAAGCTTTCCCCTGTACCTCGCTACAGGTAGCAATAGTAAACTAAATCAATCTATTTACATGTATCTGTGTGTTGCTTTAACCGGCCTGTTAAGGTGCAGCAACTGAGAATGTCATTGTTCTGATGTCGCTGCACGCAACAACTAAACACTCTTGTCTTCATTCTACACTTGAAATTACCACAATGACATTTAAACGGCATTTGGATAGGTACACGTGTGGGAAGAAACTGCAGATGCTAGTTTAAACCGATAGACACAAAGTGCTGGAGTAACTCAGTGAGTCAGGCAGCACCTCTGGAGGGAAGGAATGGGTGACGTTTCGGGTCAAGACCCTTCTTCAGACTGAAGGTCTGGTTAATTGGCTTGGTATAAGTGTAAATTGTCCCTAGTGTGTGTAGGATAGTGTTAATGAGCGGGGATCGCTGGTCGGTGCAGACTCAGTGGGCCGAAGGGCCTGTTTCCCTGCTGTATCTTTAAACTGAACCCAGTCCGGCTAGCAAGGCTGTGTAGGGCCGAGTGCCGGGACATGGTGACATCTGACTCTGATCTCCACAAAGCAAATCACGTATCGAGCATCGCCGCAGGTCAATGGGCCTCTGGTGCTTGGAGTTGGTCCACAGACACAGAGAGGAAATTGGCTGTTACTTCGGCTTTTTATGTCTATCAGCGACTTGGAGAGTGGGCCGGACAACGAGTGACGCAGCTGGTCATGGCTCCCCTGATCTACGCTATTCCCACGCACTTATGGACCTGTCCCCCTAAGGCGACTCTTCAGGCGACTCTTCAGGCGACTGTCAGGGACTAGTTTTACTAGCATTACGACACCTCGCGACAACCTACGACGACCTCCGACAGCAAATATTGTTGCCACTGTCGCTTGTAGTCGCCCAACTGATCGTCTAAGAGGGACAGGCCCTTCAGGCTGCGGCTCGGTGCATCCTGGAGGACAGCCAGTGGCTGCTGGAAGTAGGTACCAAGCACTGGGTAGAAACGGTGGAAGAGAGTGGCCTTCAAATGGGGATGGTTGGTGAAAGCATCCTGCTTGCCTGCTAGATTTTCACTTACTGTAACTGCAGGAAAAATTTTCCCGATGTTGGGGGAGTTCAGAACCAGGGGTCGCAGTTTAAGAATAAAGGGTAGGGCAGTTAGGACTGAGATGAGGACAAACTTTCTTCACCCAGAGAGTTTTGAATCTGGAATTCTCTGCCACAGAAGGCAGTGGAAGCCAATTCACTGGATGTTTTTAAGTGAGTTACATTTAGCTCTTGGGGCTCGCAAAATCAAGGGATATGGGCAAAAAACAGGACAGAGGTACTGATTTTAGATGAACAGCCATGATCATATTGAATGGCAATGCTGGTTCGAAGGGCCGAATGGCCTATTCCTGCACCTATTTTCTATGTTTCTATGCTTGAGTATATGGCAATAAAACTCGACCACTTCATTTTGAAGCATTCATGCATGGTGGAGGTATAATGTAGTCATAGAGTGATACAGTGTGAAAACATGCCCTTCGGCGCAACTTGCCCACACCCGGCAACATGTCCCAGCTACCTGCTTTTGGTCCATATCCCTCCAAACCTGTCCTATCCATGTATCAGTCTAACTGTTTCTTAAATGTTGGGATAGTCCCTGCCTCAACTATCTCATCTGGCAGCTTGTTCCATACACTCATTACCCTTTGTGTGGAAAAAGTTACCCCTTAAAACGTTACCTCTTAAAAATACTTCAAACAAAAAACATTGAAATCATACTTCTACAATGCACTAAAACATGATTTTAATACATCAAATGTCAAAAAGTCCCTACCATGGGAGGGGGGACACCCCCCTCCCACACCCTCCCCCTACTTGTTTGCTCCACTCCCTCACCGGGTACCCCCAAGGCGAGTGATCAGCGACCACTCAGCCCTCCCACTTTCAAAAACGCTCTATGGCCACCTGGTTCAGATAGAGAACCCTGCCAGATGTGAGTGGGGAACTGAGGCCAGTTGTCCGTGATGTATGGAACCCAATGCTCAGCTCTTTGTGTTTTGGAGTTGGCTAATGTTATTGATTTTTAATTCGCCTGATGTAATTAGTTGACAAAACCTTAATTTATTAATCTGGAATATCCAGGGGGATGGGATAAGTGTAATATTAAAATGACATGCAAGGTGTCAGGCTGTCTGTCACAACATACAGCCCTGATAACCCATTATTTCCTTCAGTTAAATATTGGGAAGGTAGCACTATTGTCATTTGCCACTCAACTATTATGTTTGTTTACCTCGCTGACTATTTCTAAAACCCCCCCAAATTCCTTTGACAGGTTGAATAGAAATGTCCCCAATCTCGTTAGTTTATTAATTGAACACGTAGATGAACATCCTCAAGGAGTGTAATCAGATGGAAACTGATTCAGATGCAATGTTTAAGGGCTTGTTAAAAGAAGGGGCATATTTTAAAGGAGTGACAGAGGGGGCATATTTTAAAGGAGTGACAGAGATACTTGCAGAGGAATGTGTGAGGAGGTTATTATTTGCCTTTAGTTTTAGCTTGAACCAGGACATCTGAAGATTCAAAGTTTAATTTAGTAATTGTGCTGATACTGACTCCAACCAACCACGTAATGAATATCATCCATTCCGGAGGCTTTATTTTTCTGATGCCATTTAAACTTCACTTGGATTTCAATCACTTCAATGTAAAAGTAATTGGGAAGGGGGAGCATTGGAACAAAAATTTGCCCTCGGTACATATTAACTGTAATATAATAATGTATGCATGTTGGTAGGTGCAATCAAAACAAAGATATTTTTTATCATTGTTGTGTTATGAATACCACAGAAAATATTAAGTACTCTCAAGATCACATTTAATAGAATAATATTGCTTAAATATATAGTTATTGGACTTTGCATTTTGGAAAACTCCCAGCTGTGAGGAAGACAGCAAAATACTGAAAATATTGGGGGTTAAAATGACTTACTTGTTAGGAAAATTAAGGAAATGGTAATAGAATACTTATACAGCTGAGTGAGCATACTTTTATGGATGTGAAATTGTGTTCCAATCAATTGATGACTTATTTGACAAAGTAACTACCACATTAGATAACAAGGAAGCCAATGGATGTAGCAAATTTTGTTATACAAAATTTGGTCCGTGAAGTGCCCCATAAAAGATTACCGCATTAGATAAGCACCTGTGGACTTGAACGAAATAGGTTGTCCAGGGGGTCAGATATGGGGCTTTATGCGTGGGCCAGATATATTGTCAGTGCAGAGGGGCTAGGAGCAAGGCCAAGTGTGCATCCAGAGTCAAGGTCTGGAATAGTACTAGGTGTGCAGTCAAATCTGGGACAATGGGAGTGTTCAGCACTAGGAACACGTCAGCAGCTATGATCAGGGTAGAATAGGTTGGCAGGTGTAAGGCTGGACTCAGGTCAGGACTGAGAGAAGGTATGCAACTGGAGTCAGGGTCAGGAGTAGTACCAGGTGTGCAGTGAGACCCAGGTTGGTCAACATGGGCCAAGTGTTTGATTATAATCTGATTTCCATACATGAATATACTACGATCATTCATGTGCTGCATCTGTTGATCAGAGCCTGACTCTATTGTGGAATGTAATTAGGAATGTAATTTAGCCTAACCTTATTCATAGCTAATCCAATTTAAAGCACCCCCCTCCCAAACCCTCCCCCCCCCTCCCCCTCCCCCCCCCCCCCCTCCCCCTCCCCCCCCCTCCCTCCCCCCCCCTCCCCCCCCCTCCCCCCCCCCCCCCCTCCCCCTCAGTCGCTGCGCTCCCTCGAGCTTGGTCTCTCACAATTTCTCACTCCCAACTCTCACCTGTCTGAAGAAGGGTTTCGGCCCGAAACGTTGCCTATTTCCTTCGCTCCATAGATGCTGCTGCACCCGCTGAGTTTCTCCAGCACTTTTGTCTACCTTCGATTTTCCAGCATCTGCAGTTCCTTCTTAAACACTCTCACCCAATGTTGGCAGCCCTGCAGTTAAACACTCTTGATTTATGACTACTTTCAGAATGATATACTGAATGATTTTCAACCAAGGTCAAAACTTTACATTTGGTAGTTTGGTAGTTAGTTTATTATTATTATTATTATCACAGGTACAGTAAAAATCTTTTTGTTGATTGCTATCCAGTCAGTGAAAGGATTGCAATCAAGCCATCCAGTGTACACATACAGGTTGAAGGGAATAACGTTTAATTGGAGATAAAGTTCAGTAAAGTCCAATTAAAGATAGTCTGAGGGGCTCCAATGAGATAGATTGTAGCTCAGGACCACTCTCTAGTTGGTGATAGGATGGTTCAGTTGCCTGATAACAGCTGGGAAAAAAACAATTCCAGAATTTGGAGATATACACTTTCACACATCTTTACTTCTTGCCTGATGGGAGAGGGGAAAAGATGGAGTACTGGGGTGATACTCGTCCTTGATTATGCTGCCGGCCTTGCCGAGGCTGCGTGAAGTGTAGATGGAGTCAATGGAAGGGAGGTTGGTTTGCGTGATGGTCTGGGTTACGTCCACAACTCTCTGTAATCTCTTGCGGTCTTGGATGGAGCTGTTCCCAACCTATCTCTGTAACTGAATAAGTTAGGTCTTTATTCTCTGGAGCACAGAAGGTTAAGGGGGGACTTGATAGAGGTCTTTAAAATGATGAGAGGGATGGACAGAGTTGATGTGATCAAGCTTTTCCCTTTGAGAATAGGGAAGATTCAAACAAGAGGACATGACTTCAGAGACATGCCTTTTCCAGGCATTTTCCTTCTAGGCCTGAATTGTTTTTCCTGTTTGAATCTATTTTTTTAGTTTTGCGCTCCAGTTATAAGTAGTTGCAAGAATTATGTTACTTTCATGCATCTAGTCTTTCTGTTTCCAATCATATTGCAAAGATCATCACCAATTTACTTTTAAAAAGTGGTGAACAAGGCCCAGTCTATCACAAGTACTACATGGGATCTACAAGAGGTACCGCCTCAAAAAGACAGCCAGTATCATCAAGGACCCATACCACCCTGGTCTCGCTCTCATTTCATTCTTGCCGTAAGGAAGAAGGTACGAGATCCTGAAAACTGTAATGTCCAGGATCAGAAACAGCTTCTTCCCAACAACCATCAGGCTATTAAACGCTTTGAACCCCAACTAAACTACGAACTATGAACTGCTTTGATTGCACTAAGGACTTTGGGCTTTGTTCCGCATTTTGCAGAAATTGGGTTCTTTTTTAATTTATTGAACATTTTTTGTTTGTTTATTAAATATTCCATTGAGTACGATTTTACAAATCTGATGAGCTGCTTCAAGTAAGAATTTCATTGTTCCATTTCGGTGCATATGACAATAAAACTCACTCTTCACTCTTGATCTTTGTTTTCCCACGCCCGCAATATTTGCATCTTTTCATCTCAACAGGAAAACGTTTTGAATGGCAGTATCTTCTTATTTTCCTGTCTGCAGTTTTCAGCCCTGAGTCTAGGTTGCAATGACTGGTTACAGGAAACACTGTCAATCTGGCGGTTAAATGTTGCAAAGCAGACAGGAATTGCTGCAGCTAGAAATGGCCAATTTATGGATACAGTACATCACAGGTGTAAGCGTGAGGTTGGCTGAAGCAAAGTGCTTCTGTGTGGTAAAACATGCAAGGTAGCTTGGTATGTCATATTCAGAAAGAGATTGCAAAAAGCCACCATAATTTCTAAATCAATTGGAACTGCTGGGGTTGGTATCGTGGAGGAAGAAGTATTTTTACTTACATTTAATTTAAATTAGTTCAGAGATACAACACGGAAACAGGCCTCTCTATTTGTTTCATGGGACTGTAAGAAATCTTCTGTCTTTACCTTCTGTTGTTAGTGTTAGGGTTAAGTTATTTTTTAATTTTAGTTTAGTTTAGAGATTCAGCGCGGAAATAGGCACTTCAGCTCACCGAGTCCGCGCCGACCAGGGATCACCCCAAACTAACACCATCCTACACACACTAGGGACAATTTACATTTATACCAAGCCAATTAACCTACAAACATTTGGAGTGTGGTAGGACACCGGGGATCCCGGCGGAAACCCACGCAGGTCACGGGGAGAACGTACAAACTCCGATCGAACTCGGGTCCCTGACACTGTAAGGCAGCAACTCTACCACTGTGCCACCGTGCTGCCTATTTCTCACAACTACTAAAATAAAAATAAGAAAGTAACATGCAGAAAGCTCAAACAACCTCTGCCACATTATATGAAATAGTCCTGGCTGATCCAGAAGATGAAGATGCACAAGTCCACTGTGATTTGACATTGAGGATTGAGAATTGGCTTTTGTTGTGCATGATGATGAAAGGGTGCTTTTCTGGCTGGAGGTCTGTGACTAGTGGAGTTCATAGGGATCTGTGATGGGATATCAGTTCTTTGTGATATACATATAAATGACTTGGACATAAATGTAGATGGATTGGTTAATAAATTTGCAGATGACACCAGGATTGCTGGAGTGAGAAAGGCTGTCAAAGTATAGATCAGCTACAGAAATGAGCAGAGAAATGGCAGATAGAATTTAATCCAAGCGCGTGTGTGGTATTGTGCTTTGCAAGGTCGAATGTAAGGGTAAAGTAGACTATTAATGGCTGGGCAACTTTTTACACAGAAGTGGTGAGTGCTAGGTGTGTGCTGTCAGGGCTGGTGGTGGAGGCAGGAGCATTGTGGTGGCTTTTAGATAGTCACATGCGTAAGCATGGAGGGATATGGATCATGTGCAGGTAACCAAGATTTATTTTCTTGGCATCATGTTCGCTGCATCATTGTGGGCTGCAGGGCCTGTTCCGGTGCTGTACTATTCTATTTTCTAATTTCTAACGTCATCATGGACTTCCTGCGTCAGCATTTCCAGAGGCTGATGTGCAGTGTTTTAGATAGTGAGCTTCCTCATCACTTCCCAGCACAAGAATTGCTGAATCATTTATAAGCCAGGGTTACCTCTGGGCAACGTGCACCATTTCTACATTGGACAGATAATGTAATCACGCAAGGCTTGTAGTTCAGTCACGTGATCTAATTTCTCTTTGCATGTTTTGTCCCATGTGACTTAGAGCTTCCTCATTTGAAATGTTGGAAGTCCTCTAATTAGACTGTTGAAATACATGTACATTTTCAGTCTGAATAATTACTGCGAGACAGATCATTTACAAAGTTGCCTCTATTAAGGAACAGATTTGTAATTAGGTGGTCGAAATTGGAATTGTTGAAAATAATTCGCTTTAGAAATGGGAAAGTTCCTAAAGCCTTGGACCCTTCTTCAGACTCACTGACTCTTCACCTCCACAGATGCTAACTGGCCCACTGCGTTCTTCCAGCATTTTGTTTTTTTGCTCAAGCATCCAGCTTCTGCAATTTCTTGATTTTGATATTATAACATTAGATTGATAACGTGGAAGGTTAGGTTGCTGAATATTTGAATTCCTAAAACAAATCAAAACATAGAACTAACATTTGGGTGATCACTGATCGGCATGGACTTGGTGAGTCACAGGGCCTGTTTTCACACTGTATCTATTAACTGAACTAAACTAAACGGATTTACCAGAAGGATATTGTATTTGATAAAAAATGTTAAGGATGTGACTGGTAGAATGGATAAGTGGATTCCAGCAGATGTGGTGTATTTGGGCCTTTGATGAGATACCACACAAGACAATATTAAACACAATTGGACGGAATGGGATTGGGGGTAATACAAGGGCATGGTCTGAGAATTGGTCAACAGGCAGTGGTAAAAGGATCGGAATAACCAATATGTTTGGGATGGAATTCTTGACTCGTGGGGTCCACAGATATCAGTGGGGGGCACCAGATGTTCACTATACATTTCATTGATTCAGCGGAGGGGATTAAGTCTGTTTGAAAGGTGTCAGTGTTCCTTGTACACAAATCACAATGTTAGGAAGGTAAATGATATCATGACCTTCATTGAGAAAATATTTTGGCAGAAGAGTAAAGATGTCCCTGTGCAATAATATTGAGTCATGATGAGACCTTGCCCAGCATACTGTCTATTTGTTTGGTCTCCCTTCATATGGAAGGACATATTAAAATAGAAGCACAACAACGAAAGTTTGGATGATAGATTCCTGAGAATCGTCAGAATTAAAGGACATTCTTTCAGGAAGGAGATGAGGAGAAATTTCTTTAGTCAGAGGGTGGTGAATCTGTGGAATTCTTTGCCACAGAAGGCTGTGGAGGCCGTCAGTGGACATTTTTAAGGCAGAGATAGATTCTTGATTAGTACAGGTGTCAGAGGTTATGGGGAGAAGGCAGGAGAATGTGGTTGGGAGGGAGAGATGGATCAGCCATGATTGAATGACGGAGTAGACTTGATGGACCAAATGGCCTAATTCTACTCCTATCCCTTATGACCTGAGCTGTGGAAACAGATACAATTACAACTTCTAAAAGACATTTGGACAGATATATGATTAGGAAGGGTTTTGAGGTCTATGGTCAGAACTAGGCCAGTATGCCAACTTGGTCACCATGTACTTGTTGTGCCATAGCGTCTCTTTCCATGCTCTACAGCTCTGACTATATGACTATGAGAATTTGGCCCATAAGGAGAGATTAAGTACATTGGGCTTCAACTTCGCGAGCTTAGAAAATTGACAGACATATCATATGAAAATTTACCAAATTCTTATTGCTTGGTTAATGCTGGGATTATATTCCAGTTGGCTAAATTTGAAGAACCAAGGATAACAGTCTCAAAATATGAGTTCAGCCATTCAGAACTGAGCTGCGATGTAATTTGCTTACCAAGAGGGTAGTGAATCTTTGGAATTCTCTCTCCAGGAAGTCTGCGGAGGTTCAGACACTGAATACATTTCCAACAAAGATCAGTTGACCTATTAGAATCATAGAATCATAGAAAGTAGGTGCGAGAGTAGACCATCAGGTCCGTCGAGCCCGCACCGCCATTCACTCATGGCTGAACACTAAACAGACACACTTACCCACAAACAGTAGACACAAGACACAGAACACAAGACACTACCCTCCCCTCTATACCGCTATCACCCCTCTCCACCCCAAGAACCGCGTGATCTCCTGGGGGAGGCAAAAAACCGGATAAAAACCCAGGTCCAATTCGGGAAAAAAATCCGGGAAATTCCTCTCCGACCCCAATCCAGGCGATCGACACTTGTCCAGGAGATCACTCAGGTCTACTATACTAACCATACCTAGGTCCATATCCCTGCCCTCTCCCCGTAGCCCCTTATCCCCTTGGCAGCTAAAAAACCATCTATCTTTGACTTAAATAAATTTAACGTTTCTGCTTCCACTGCTCCCTGGGGCAGTGAACTCCACAAACTAACCACCCTCTGGGTGAAGAAGTTCTTCCCCATCTCAGTTTTAAAAGAGCCCCCCCTCACTCTGCAACTATGTCCCCTAGTTCTAGCCTCCCCGATCATTGGGAACATCCTCGGTGCATCCACCCGATCAAGGCCCCTCACGATCTTATACGTTTCAATGAGATCGCCTCTCATTCTTCTAAACTCCAAAGAGTAGAGTCCCAGCTTACTTAACCTTTCCTCATATGTCAATCCCCTCATTGCAGGAATTAATCTTGTAAACCTTCGCTGCACTGCCTCCAGGGCTAGTACATCCTTTCTTAAGTATGGACCCCAGAACTGTACACAGTATCCCAAATGTGGTCTCACTAATACCGTGTACAGCGCATTTAGATAAAGCACTTTCAGATGATTTTTACTACCCTTCCTTCCGTTTTTGCCCCTTTTACATCTAGAGCTTTATCTTCACACATTCTGGATCCTCCTGTCACATTTTGATTTTCCGCTTCCCTAGCTTCCCTTAGCTCACTGTACCCTTACTAAATCACTGTACCTTTAACCAAAAAGCAGAAATGCTAACCTGAGGTTGCACCCAATCAGCTGCTTCCTCTAGTCTGCTCCCACCAATCAGCGGCTTCCCCAGAAACCCTCCCTATGGAGTGTGGAACGTCACGGGATTTGGTAAGCTCTGACCCTCCACCGCTGTCTCCAACGTCCCTGGGTCTCCGCGAGAACAAGCCCCGTGCCCGACTCAAGCCCTCACCGCTCCGACCCTCCACCGCTGTCTCCAACGGTCCTGGGTCTCCGCGAGAACAAGCCCCGTGCCCGACTCAAGCCCTCACCGCTCCGACCCTCCACCGCTGTCTCCAACGGTCCTGGGTCTCCGCGAGAACAAGCCCCGTGCCCGACTCAAGCCCTCACCGCTCCGACCCTCCACCGCTGTCTCCAACGGTCCTGGGTCTCCGCGAGAACAAGCCCCGTGCCCGACTCAAGCCCTCACCGCTCCGACCCTCCACCGCTGTCTCCAACGGTCCTGGTCTCCGCGAGAACAAGCCCCGTGCCCGACTCAAGCCCTCACCGCTCCGACCCTCCACCGCTGTCTCCAACGGTCCTGGGTCTCCGCGAGAACAAGCCCCGTGCCCGACTCAAGCCCTCACCGCTCCGACCCTCCACCGCTGTCTCCAACGGTCCTGGGTCTATTGATAATAGGGTATCAAGGGATATGTGGTTAGTGCAGGAAAATGCTGTAAAAGCTTGGCTATGATCTTATTGAATGATGAAGAGGTAATTGGCCACTCCTGCTCCTATGTCTTATGTTCTTTAGAAAGGATGAAGGTACAAGTAATTCAGAAATTTGGAGACACAAGGTATTAAAGATGCTGGAATCCTGAGTAAAACCCAGAGTACTTATGGGGATCATGGTGGCGAAGTGATAGAGTTGCTTCCTTACAGCGCCAGGGACCCGGGTTCGATCCTCACCTTGGGTGCTTGTCTGTATGGAGTTTGTACGTTTTTCCCGTGACCTGCGTGGGTTTTCTCCGGGATCTCTGGTTTTCTGCCACATTCCAAAGACGTACAGGTTTGTGGGTTAATTGTCTTGGTATAATTGTAAAGTGTGTGTAGAATAGTGTTAGTGTGTGGGGATCGTTGGTTAGCGTGAACTCGGTGGGCCAAAGGGCCTATTTCCGCGCTGTATCTCTAAACTAAACTAAACTAAACTAAACTACTGAGGAGCACAACAGGTTAGGCAGCATCTGTGGAGGGAATGGACGGACATTACTTGGGTTCGTGATCCTTCTTCAGACTCAGAGATTTGCCTGAATGGTACCAAGGATGTATTACGTCGGTAGAATGGAAAAACCAGAGCAGTTTCCTGTGGCGCAGGGATGATTGAGAAGAGATTTGATAAATATTCGCATGGGTCCAGTCAAAGTAAGCAGGAACATCTCTCATTAGCTCAGGTTACAGATTTAGGTTCTTTTGCTGAAAGAACCAGAGGCAAAGTGAGGACAAAGTTCTCCAAAAAATGAGTGGTTCGGTTTTGAATTAAAATGACTGTGATGGAAATGAATATAGCATTGCATAAATAATCGAAATAGATAAGTTCTGCGGAAAAAGACTAGGAATGGGACAACCTAAACTGCTCAAAAGAACTGGAAGAGATTTGATGGGCAGAATAGAGTCTCTAGGAGGTGTATTCTTCTATGATTTATTTCAATAACTCTGAATCCTCATCATAGGCCTTTATTGGCAGAACACTTCATTGCGAAGTCTACAAATTTTGTTTGATAATCATACAGGATGTGGGTGTGGGAGCATGAGCCCAAAGTGCTAGAGAACGGAGTGATGGGGGCGGTTGGGGGAGTTGAATTTATTGTGTAACCTCTTGCTGCTGCAGTGACATTTTGTGTTCTATCTGGCTGCAAAATGAAACAATGATTTGGGGTTAATATCTAAGCAGTATTTTGTAATATTGAAAATATCTCATGATGCTTTAAAGAGGAAGGAGAAACTATTTATTTTTCTGGTGGATTGGTAATGGAAATGTCTTTCTTAATTTTTATTTGTAGTACAAGGCATTCTCTGGAAGATCAGAGGTTGAGGGGAGGCGATAGAAGTATATAAATTTATGAGAGGCATAGATATGGTGGACAGTCAGAACCTTTTTCCCAGGGTGGAAGTGCCCAACTATAGTGAGCATAGCTATAAGGTGAGAGGGGGAAATTTAAAGGAGATGTGCGGGGGAAGTTTATCTATACAGAGAGTTGTGGGGGCCTGGAATGCACTACCAGGGGTGGTGGTGGAGGCAGATATGGCAATGGTGCTTACGGGGCTTTTAGGAAGGCACAAGGAAGTGCATGGAATAGAGGTACATGGATCAAGTAGGGTCAGATGAGATCAGTTTAACTTGACATCATGTGGGCACAAACATTGAGGGCCGAAGGGTCCGTTCCCGTGGTGCACTGTTCTATGCTTTATATTCTAGGTTCTACTTAAGGTTGAGTTGAGCCAATTTACCCACATTTAGGAATCAATGTTATCTTTGGATAACTAAACAATAGATTATGTTTAATGCCTTATAGCTTTACGTTTTTACCAGAAAAAAGGAAATATTTTAACAACAGAATTATCTTTGCAAGACACCCTCAAGTCAAAATGAGAAAACAATATGATTCCGATAATGTGGCATTAATTGCTTGGAAATCTTAAAGATCCAGAAATAGTCTTTCTCACTAGCCATTATGTGGACTACCCGCTAATTGAAAAAGTTGCCCCTCTCACCTTAAGCATATGTCCTCTAGTTTTAGAATCTTCTACCCTGGGCCCAGAGTACATGCTGAATGCAGGACCATGGTCAGGGTCAAGAACATGTTTTAGGCTGGGGTCAGGACTGTGGGCTGAATGTGTCTCTGGAACTGGCAGTATCATCTAGGATGCCAGAGGTGAGGAACAATGGGACATTTGGTGGGACCAGAGTACTTGGATATTTCAGAAGTCAGAATAAATGTATTGGCCAGGATGTAGACATACAAGGAATTTGCCTTGGTGCTTTGCTCACTCATGGTAAAAACACGATATACAGCAGACAATTAAACATAAAACATTATAATTTAAACATGTGAAAATAAAGTACCAGAGTAAAAAGAGGCTACAGTCATTTGGCTGTTGAGTAGGAAGAAGCTGTTTTTATGTCTGGCTGTAGCAGCTTTGATAGTCCAGAGACACCTCCCAGAGGGAAGTACTTCAAAAATGTTGTGACCAGGGTGAGAGGGGTCAGAGATGGCCCTTGCAATGGGGGGAAGTTTGCAGCCAACAACTTTCTCGGCTGATCGAACGATGCGCTGCAGCCTCCGGATGTCATGCTTGGTGCCTGAGCCAAACCATACCCATGATGGAGAAGATGAGGACAGACTCTATGATGGTAGTGTAAAACTGTACCATCATTGCCTGGTCCATTTCTCAGCTGCCGCAGGAAGTACATCCTCTGTTGGGCCTTTTTGACTGTGGAGTCGATGGTGGCCTCCCATTTAAGGTCTCTGGAGATGATTGTTCCGAGGAACTTAAATGACAGTTGTGACTGTAGTCCTGTTGATGATGAGTGGGAGGAGGGGGAGCTCTCCTAAAGTCTACAATCAATTCCACTGTTTTAAGAGCATTGAGCTCCTGGTTGCCGCGATGGCACCAGGACGCAAGCTGTGTCACTCCCCCTCGCAGATTTCTCCCCATTCTGGATCAGTCCAATCAGGGTTGTGTCGTCCGCAAACTTGAGAAGCTTGAGAAGCTTCTGGTACACTCGAAAGTTTGTTGTACTGTTGTGTAATATGTGAAAACAATTGAATAAAAATGTGTTTGTTCAAAAAGTAACATTCAATAGACTGGAAAAATCTGCTAGTCTGACACAACCAAAGTCCCAAGGGTTCCAGATTATTAGAGTTTTACTGCAATTCAAAACATGCAAGTATTAAATATATAACATTTTCTGTGTACAAAGAATAGTATCCCTATCCAATATTCAGTGTCTGTGAGTACTGATCAGAGAAATAACATTTGATTATAGATAAAGGGATTCCCAATTCAAATTTTGGTGAATTTAACATGAATGTTGGCATAGACCTGATGTGCTGATTGGCCTGGTTCTATGCTATATATTCTGTGTAACATAGCAGTCACATCTCCACATGAAATCATCCACACAGTCCTTTATCATCAGTCTGGGTCTTGAGTGTTAGCAAACAGCTTGGAAAAATGAAAGGCAGAGTATCCAAATCATGTGTGTTGGAAACAAGCAGAATTGTTTCTCTGGTTCTAACCAACTGTCCTGATGCAGGGTCTCAACCGAAAGTTCCTACCATCTTTTTGGTTCTTGACCTGCTGAGTTCCTCCAGCAGATTGTTTTTTGCTCTGGATTTCACCATCTACAGACTCTATCATCTCCAGAATAATTTATCTAATTCACTCATGACTTCTATATACTGTGAATTGTTGAATGCTGCTTCCAGCCATTTCTTATTTGGTAGATCACGTAAGGAACAAACATATTGGTAAATGCAAAAGATTTGATCAAATTTGTATGGATATACGTGAAAATTTGTTTTCTAACAGGAATGAATTGCAGACACTGAAATCTCACTCAAGATACAAGATATAAGATACAAGATACATTTATTTGTCACATGTACCAATTGGTACAGTGAAATGTGTTGTCACCATACAGCCATACGAATAATAAGGAGCTGAGAACACGATAGACTTTAACACAGACACCCCCACACAGCGGAATCAAAATTTCCCACCGTGAGGGAAGGCTCTAAAATTCAGTCATCCTCCTCCGTTGTCCTCCGTTGTTCGCCCGTGGTCGGGGGGCTCCCGAACCCCTCGCAGTCGACGCCACAGGCGGCCCGATGTTCAGGCCCTCACGCCGGGATGATGGAACTCCGACATCGGAACGGGAGAACCACCTCAATGGCTTGGACATCCGAATCGGCCACTTCCTACCAGAGTCTGCGGCTCCCAAAGTCCACAGGCCACGCTGGGCGTAGATTCAACGCTGGCGACCCCCGGCAAAGGGTCCCAGGACTCCCTGATGTTGGTCAGCGCTGCCCGTGCTGGGAGCTCTCCAAACCCCAGCTCCGAGATGTTGAAGCAGCAGGCCCAGCACTCCGGAGCTTCAAACGGCGAACCAGGTAGGCATCGCCCTCTCCGCGGTGAATCCAGTGCTGCGCCGCCGCCGCTGAAGCTTTTGTCCGGTCCACGGCAGGAAAGGCCGCGCCAATCCAGTTGGTAGGCCGTGAGGGGGGCGAGGACACGACTCAGAGAATAGTCACATCCGCGCCGGGAAATGACTGGGAAAACGGTTTCCGCCTTGCTCTACCCCCCTCCCCCACATAGAAAAACTAAAGAATCCTCCAAATCACACTTTTAAAAAAAGATTGAAAAACAGACTGTAGGCAGAGGCTGCCATAAATGTCCCTAGAGGCCGCAAAGTTTCCGCTCTTAATTGGTGGGACCCACCAAATGTTTGATTGGATAGGATCTAAGTACCTTATTTCTCTTCCGCTTAAATAGGTAAATACTCTTATTTGACATAAAGTCACAGAGCTTCACAGCATGGTAATGGGCCCTACAGTCCAACTTGTTCATGCTGTCCAAGGTGGCATTCTGGACTGCTCCCATCTACCTGCATATGGCACATAGTCCTCGAAACCCTTCCTATCCATATATCTGTCCAAATGCCTTTTTTTAAATTGTAATTGTATCAGCTTCTATAGCTTCCTTTCATTATGGATTGCCACTACCATCGGAATAAATAGTTGCCCTTGAGGTTCCACTCAAATCTCTCCCCTCTCATCTTAAGCCCATGACCGCCAATCCTCTACCCTGGGAAACTGACTGTGAGTGACATGAAAATGGAGAAATAAATTGTTTATCTTCTACTTTTAAATGAAATGCAATATACAAAGAATAAACTTTAACAAGATTTTATTGGGGTTTAAAAAATAATTCTTCACCCCTTAATACAGATATTCCATATTTTGTACATTTAGCTTTAATACCATTTTTGCTTGAAGTTGAAACTTCTCTAAAAATATCTGACATTACTTCTTTAAATGAACAATGCTTTTATATACACTGCAATTTTTTTGTTGATGCAAAGCATACCCACAATGCTGCTGATTGAAGGACGCAATAAATAGGCAGAGACTGGGGTAAAACCTCAACTTTAAAACCCGAGCACTCACTGTAAGAAGGAAATGAAACAGTCAGGCTGCAAAATGGCAGAAATTCAGAAGTTACTTCAACAAGATATCCCAGCCGATAGACAAGTTCTGGTGGAAAACTACACAAAACTCCAGCAGGTAGCAGAACACTGTGAAAATAACTATGTACAGGTATGTAAATTAATTTAATGCACCATTTGTAATGATGACAGCCTTAACTACAGCTGCAGTATATTCACCACAGCATCGTTCATCAGCTCCTGCATATCAGTAGCCTCTAGTTCTACATTAACTTTGCTATTACCTTACTGTCATGCAGCTCTCTAAAAGGTATCACAAATTACTATTCTGGTTGCAGCATTTTTATACCACTATTAGTTCAACGTTTGAAAGTCTGTTTTCAAAAACTCTAAAGCTGACAAAATGAAAAAACAATATTTCGAGCATAAATTTGAAAGATGGAACCTGAATGAAAAATTGACAGTTACTTTTTTGTGATGTATTTACTGGACGCTGTCAGAAACTATTTACTCACTCGGAGAACTGGAAGTGTTTGGCAAGGTTTGCTGTGAGAATTTAAAACAGTGCTTGCAGACTTGTGTACGAATCTACCTTCTTATGCACTGCTTGCAAGGTTGGCAATTCTCAGCACACTTCTAGTTTCCGTACGACTGTGTGCTTTGCATCTCAATATCTGCAGCTAATGAATATACATGGCAAATTAATTCACTTCTCATTGGATTATAATAGTTGGCAGAAGTGCCCAGAGCATTAAAAGGTTGTGGTTTAGGATGAAGTGAATGTTTGAGTACCAAATAAAAGGTATTGCCGTAAAGTTTGCTGTAATGGTGCTGCATGTAATGGTTAGATTGCACCATTATAGAAGTCATTTCAGTCTGGTAGGGGCATTGTTTTTAAAAAATTCATATTTTAATGGCATTTTTCTCCCACAGAAGTTTTTCAAGAAACCAGTGGGGCATAAATTATTGCAATTGTGGCCAAACACAGAAGTAATTCAACTTCCTCACTTCTAACAATAATCTCAGGAAATTGAGGTTGCCAGAGAAAATTGAATTAATGTGTAATACAATTCAAAGTTTAGCTGGGGGAAAAGAAACATAGTTCTTCAAAATTCTGCAGTAATGCTTTTGAAATATTGCCTACAACATTAAAAAAAAGTGTGATATGACCAGAGATGAACCCTTGCTTGGTGCACACAAATCAGAAAGTTAGCAGAAGTTCGAAGCTCCCTTTCCCACTCATTTATCAGCATTTGATAAGTTCCCTTTTAGGATGTAATTGGTAGAAGTGCAAATGTCAACATTTTTGCTAAATGTCAATCGCAAGGTTGCTATTTCAGAGCAAATGGAATTAAATTAGAAATGTTATTCATAACATTTACATAGAACATTGCACAATACAGCACAGAAACAGGCCTTTCGGCCCACAATAAGTTCATGTCCATAGGTTCACAATTGATAGGAGCAGAATTAGGCCATTTGGCCTATCAAGTCTACTTCGCCATTCAATCATGGCTGATTTATCTCGCCCTCCTAACCCCATTCTCCTGCCTTCACCCCATAATCCCTGACACCCATATTAATCAAGAATCTATCTATTTCTGCCTTAAAAATATCCATTGACATGGGCTCCACAGCCTTCTGTGGCAATGAATCCCACAGATTCACCACCCTCTGATTAAAGAAATTCCTGGTGGTGTGGCCTTTCCTGAAGACCGGCCCGGCACTTCCAGCCGCAGGCGCAGCGCGGACTTTATCATCGGGAGCTGCGATCCGTTGCCAAGGATTGTGGAGAGCTCCGACCGCGGGGCCTGTGGACTTTAACACCGTGAAGCCAGCGGTCTCCGGTAAGAAGAGGCCAACTCGGGAGCTCCATGCTGAACAGATGGATCTAGGAATAACTGTGCACAGTTCCCTGAAGGTGGAATCTCATATAGATAGGGTGGTAAAGAAAGCTTTTGGTGTGCTGGCCTTTATAAATCAGAGCATTGAGTATAGAAGTTGGGATGTAATGTTAAAATTGTACAAGGCATTGGTGAGGCCAATTCTGGAGTATGGTGTACAATTTTGGTCGCCTAATTATAGGAAGGATGTCAACAAAATAGAGAGAGTACAGAGGAGATTTACTAGAATGTTGCCTGGGTTTCAGCAACTAAGTTACAGAGAAAGGTTGAACAAGTTAGGTCTTTATTCTTTGGAGTGCAGAAGGTTAAGGAGGGACTTGATAGAGGTCTTTAAAATGATGAGAGGGATAGACAGAGTTGACATGGATAAGCTTTTCCTGCTGAGAGTAGGGAAGACTCAAACAAGAGGACATGACTTGAGAATTAAGGGACAAAAGTTTAGGGGTAACATGAGGGGGAACTTTACTCAGAGAGTGGTAGCTGTGTGGAATGAGCTTCCAGTGAAGGTGGTGGAGGCAGGTTTGATTTTATCATTTAAAGATAAATTGGATAGCTATATGGACGGGAAAGGAATGGAGGGTTATGGTCTGAGTGCAGGTAGATGGGACTAGGGGAGAATACGTGTTCGGCACGGACTAGAAGGGCCAAGATGGCCTGTTTCCGTGCTGTAATTATTATATAGTTATATGGTTATCGAGTTTCGATCATCCAATCCGTCCCGACGCCGGAGTTTCGATCATCCCCACGAGAGGGCTCGGACATCGGACCGTCATCAGCAGCGAATGCGGAGGGTTCAGAAGCCCCGACCATGGGTGAACAAAGGAGGAAGATGATTGAACTCTATTACCTTCCATCACAGTGAGGAATGTGGATTCCACTGTGGTGGATGTTTATGTTAAATTTTATTTTATGTGGCTATGTGTATTGTTGTTTTTCTACTTAGTATGGCTGTATGGTAACTCAAATTTCACTGTACCTTAATTGGTACACGTGACAATTAAATTGAATCTTGATCTTGCTCATCTCCTACCTAAATAATGTCCTTTAATTCTGAGGCTATGACCTCTGGACCTACTCTCCCATTAGTGGAAACATCCTCTCCACATCCACTCTATCCAATGTGCCATACTTGATGCCAACATTAACATATCTCATCTGCCTGCACATGATCCATATCCCTCCACTCCACGCATATACATGTACCTATCTGAAAGCCTCTTAAATGCCATTATATCGTAATTAATTCTCCATTTACTTTAAATATGCTATAGTTTTGAAAAAAAGTATGTCATCTAACGAATAATTTATTTTTATTTTTATTGGTTCTGAGTGATTTATTATCTGCACTAACTTCATTGTTAAATACCAACAAGAAATGCTTGGGGTCATGTTCCAAGTCAATGAGCTTTCAAAAGAGCTGGGTAAAACTGGAGCTAAAGATGTTTAGAAAGGAAAAGAGAGAGCAACAAGGGTGGGCTGTGCCAGAGTATGCGGTAGGAGAAATTAAATGAAGAATGACGGTGCAAGGGAAAAAAGTTAATACCTTAAAATAATAAAAGATGGGTTCAGAGGCAATATGAATATAAGAAGCATCATTATCTGGTTACAAAATAAAGCACAAAATATGCTGGAACACCAATTATTCGAAATTATAGAGCTCAAATGTGGGTGCTTTGAAAAGTTTCTGTAATAGCTTCTTCCCAACAACCATGAAGCTTTTGGATACAAAGCCTCTTAAATGTCACCACCCTAACTTCTGCTCATCTCAACTATGATCTAAGGATAGACACAAAAAGCTGGAGTAACTCAGCGGGTCAGACAGCATCTCTGGAGAAAGGGAATAGGTGACGTTTCAGGTCGAGACCCTTCTTCAGACTGAGAGTCAGGGGAAAAGCAAATGAGAGAAATAGTGATACAGGGAGATGTCGAACAAATGAATGAAAGATATGCAAAAATGTAATGATGATAACTATGGACTGTCTTTGAATAAACTAAGAACTTTGATATTTAAGTTATTACTTTATTGAATTTTAGTTTGTTCTATGTTATCTATGTGTATTATATTTACAGGGCTGATATGCTGCTACAAGTAAGAATTTGATAGTTCCATTCTTCGTACATATGACAATTCTTGACTTGACTTTTGACTCTTGCAGCCGTCAGCGAAGGGCCTGTCCCACTTGCTGATTTTTTCGGCGACTGCCGGCATCATTGACTGCCATATCAGGTCACCGAATAATTTGCGGCGTGACGCGGTGTGATGACGTATTGATGCGCGGTGTTTTTTCAAGTGTCGCAACATTTTTTTTGTCGCTGCTGGATTTTGAAATGTTCAAAATCTTTTGGCGACACTGATATGAAGCCAGCAGCTGCCGAAAAAATCGCTAGGTGGGACAGGCCCTTTAAGTCTGTATTGAGTCGCTCTGTATCTGACGGGAACTAATGAGCTGAATAGTGATGCATTATAGTCAGTGCTAATCCTTTAATTAACAAACAGACTTTTCAATTGGGGATTGTACCATGAATGGATCAACTTTACATTGACATAATTTAAAGTTATGTGTAGATGTCGGCATGGATTATTTTATTTGTTTGCATTAATGAGCAATTGTTAACTTTGCAACAGATTAAATCTGTACCCAGGCAGCTCAAATCTTAACAAATCAAATGTTATGTTTTAACACCTTCTTTGATTTCCTGTTGTTGTAATTTTATACAAATAATATCAGAACCACTAGTGGCCATGAAAACCACAAAACTATCCATAGCTAGTCTTTTGTATTGGTATCAAGTTTTGACGTTCAATCAAAAACTCCATAATATTGAAATTTCTAAATGTAGGGCAATATTATTGGGGACTCACCCAATGTGATATGTTGTGATTCAATGGAAAATTTCCAGAAATGAGCATCAAATCCTCTGTGTATACAACACACACATACACTAGGGCAGTGTACATACCCTGTGACATGAAATTCTTGTTCTGATATCACTGCACAAACTGAACAATATGTAAGAGGCCAACAAATATCATGGGCTCAGAATAATAAAATATTAAATAATATTCATCCGCACAGATGATTGAGACCTGCTTTGATGTATTTTAAAGGGCCTAATCTTACACGTTACTGCCCAGATCCAAGGTTTTTTGATTGTTTGAAAGATGCAGCATGGAAAAAGGCCCTTCAGTCCATAGAATCCACACTGACCATCAATCACCCATTCACATTAGTTCTATCTTATGCCCTTTTCGCATCCACTCCCTGCACTCCAGGGGAAATTTATAGACCAATTAACCTACAAACCTAAGGTACACAAAATTGCTGGGGAAACTCAGCGGGTGCAGCAGCATCTATGGAGCGAAGGAAATAGGCGACGTTTCGGGCCGAAACCCTTCTTCAGACTGAAGGGTTTCGGCCCGAAACGTCGCCTATTTCCTTCGCTCCATAGATGCTGCTGCACCCGCTGAGTTTCCCCAGCCATTTTGTGTACCTTCGATATTCCAGCATCTGCAGTTCTCTTTTGAACAACCTACAAACCTATATGTCTTTAGGATGTGGGAGGAAACCGGAGCACTCGGAGGAATCCCAGGTGGTCACAGGGAGAACATACAAACTCCACACAGACAGCCCCCAAGGTCAGGATCAAACGAGGATCACTGGCACTGTGAGGCAGCATCTATACCAACTGCGCCACTGTGTCAGAGTGCCAACGTGTTCATCCTCTTTAGGTTTTCTTTGTTATTGACTGCCTACATCTCTGCTTGCCACTGTTGATCTGAGTCAAGTCAAGTCAAGTTTATTGGCATAACCACAGGTAAAGTGAGGTACATGTAGAATGAAGATCTGGCTTGCAGTAGCGCCACAGACAGTTAACACACAAAAACATACATTTTTACATAACTCACACATAAGTTCTCCAAGACAGTGAAAAGGAAAGGAAAACTAGATATTTGTGCAAAATACAATTCGGAAAGAACTCCATGGTAGTGCAAGAGATGGTATAATATGTTCGAACCTGGTGGTTATAGGTAAGTAGATGTTCCTGAGCCTGGTGGTATGGGATTTCAGGCTTCTGTACCTCCTGCTTAATGGTAGCAGTAAGAAGAAGGAATGGCCCAGATGGTGGAGATCCTTGATGATAAAGGCTGCCTTCTTCAGGTAGTACATCATGTAGATACTTTTGATGGAGGGAAGGGCTGTGCCAGTGATGGACTGGACTGGTCTGAGTCCACCACTCTCTCTGTCAAATGTCTCCCTGTGACTCCTTCCTCCAGTCATCCCTTGCAACTAGTTGCCCATCCACTATCATCTCTCTGAACCCCCATGATCATGGCAGAACAACTCCATATATTAGAGGTATGAATAGGAACTGCAGATGTTGGCTTGAACTGAAGATAGACACAAAATGCTGGAATAACTCAGTGGAATAGGCAGCATTTCCGGAGAGAAGGAATGGGTGACATTTCAAGTCGAGATCCTTCTTCAGTCTGAAGAAGGGTCTCGACCTGAAACATCACCCATTTCTTCTCTCCAGAGATGCTGCATGTCCCACTGAGTTACTCCAGCATTTTGTGTCTACCCCATATCCTAGAGGGTTGGGAGTTAAAGTTAATGAGCCTTCCTCCACTGCCTTCACAAAGGGGTTCTAATGAGTCCTGAAATTTGAAGCCAGCATCAACATTCATAATTTTTGAAAGGCACAAAGAAATTAATATCTAATCCATTATACTTTCATTAAAAAAAGGAACAAATATGACACCATCCATGGAACATGGGTAAGAATCTCTAGTTTTCTTATTCGCCTTTTCAGTTATTTATCTCAATGTTATATATATGAAACAAAAACTGCATTGTTGGAATATGAAGTGTGTTGCAAAACATCAAGTGTCGAGTCAGAGTGAGACCAAAAGAATGAGGCTCAAATGACTTTGTTTGCATGTCCCAGTTTTGCAAAATGCATCTTTCTTCTCTTTTTCCAATTTGAATCTACTTTATTGGAGTAAATGTGCGTGTTATTAATAAAAACGGCTTAGAGTGTGCTTCATCGATACATTGACATACAGCATGACTCAAACTGGAAAGATGGCTTGTGTTATCTTACAAGGGAACAACTTGCCTCAACTGCATGATTATTGACAGATAAATTATATACTTTACATGCTTTGACTGGTTGCCGCGTGGCAACTAATACGTTTCTAAATGCTTGTATTAAATTTAAAAGTGAAATTCCAAATGAAATACATTTGTGAAAATTTCAATTGTTTCAGTAGAAATGTTAATGAGTTGCAACTCGGAATGACAACCCAAGATCCCCATCTAAGCTGGTCCCATTTGCCTACAATTGTCCCATATCCCTCTAAACCTTTCCTTTCCATGTCCCTGCCAAAATGTATTTTAAATGTATTAAAGGACAGGGATATCTTGTCATAATTTACTTAACTCTATCCTTTGTTAGTTTATATAACCTGTCATTATATTGCCAACCATTGTGAATATTAATGCTGGCTTTCAGTTCCGGGTTCATCAGATACTTGAGGAGATTATGAGATACGAGCTTGCAGTATTGTGCTTAGAAATGACTGGAACCATGGTGCTAGGGGGAGCTGTGGTTGGGGAGGATAATATTGCTGAGGTTGCAGAAAGGATATAAGGTGAGGCACACCATATTGTAAGTGTACAGAAATGCTCCATTTGACCCCGGTGGCCATGGAGGGACAGTACAATTCAAATTTAAGTAGAGATAGCAGTGCTCCATTTTCCTTCCTCTAGTTCCCCCACCACCCTCTACTTTCTGGCTGAAGAAGGGTTCCAACCTGAAACGTCATCTGTTCCTTTTCTCCAGAGATGCTGCCTGACCAGCTGAGTTGCTCCCGCACTTTGTGTCTATCTTTTACATAGTTAAGAGATGAGAGCCATTTACGGAACAAAGGAAATAGGAATCAGAAAAGAACTAATGCTTTGAATCTTGGGAAAACTAGGACCAGGGGCCATAGCCTCAGAATAAAATGACATACCTTTAGAAAGGAGATGAGGAATATCTTTAGTCATGGGGTGGTCAATCTATCAAATTCATTGCCACAGACGGCTGGGGAGGCCAAGTCGTTAGGTGATTTTAAGGCGCAGATTGACAGAATCTAGATTAGTAGTGGTGTCGGGGGTTATGGGGAGAAGGCAGGAGAATGGGGTTGAGAGGGAACGATAGATCAGCTATGATTCAATGGCGGAGTAGCCTTCATGGGCTGAATGGCCTAATTCTGCTCCTATAACCTTTGAAAGCGATTGAAGCCAGGAAGCAGTTTATATTGTAAATATTGTAGAGAGGACATCAAGGATTAAGAGGAGGAGTTGAACTGGTCAATAAAAGGTGATAGGTGATGGAATTTTAGAATGTGCAGCAACCAAAATTGGGGAATTACCAACTCAAAAGAAGGTAATATACTATAAAAACAGGAAGTTGACTTTGTTACCTATCTGATCCTGGACTGCCTTGTTGTGATTGTAGAACGACTAAAGGGATGGTTATACTTCCCTTCTGAGGTAATTTAGTTTAGTTTAGTTTAGTTTAGCGATACAGTGTGGAAACAGGCCCTTTGGCTCACCAAGTCTGCACCAACCAGCAACCACCTGCACACTAGTTCTATGTTATCCCAGTTTCACATCCTACACACTAGGGGCAACTTACAAAAGCCAATTAACGTACATGGAACCTTCATGGGAAACTCTAAAATGGATTTACTATTGGAAAATAGGGAGATGGAAATCGATAGTATCACATTGTTACCTGTCATGTTATACACCCCTCAGATCCTGGGGAATGTCAAAGGGCAGAGCTTTGTCAACATAGTCTCCTACTCCTACTTGTGCTTTGAACTCCATGTGCATATCATGGGAAATAAGTGGAATTAAAAGCAAGTTATGAATAGAACGCATTTATGTTGAGCAGAATGGAGCTGTAACTGCCTTTTCTAATGCAGTAGAAGTAAAGTCCCAGGCTATCTGCACAAATGAGCTAACTAAGAGGAAATGTTGTTGTATTTTCTGTATAATCTACTCGACTCGCTCTATTCCAAACCACGGATGTATTATTTAATAATAAGATCTGATGATTATTATTTCATGCTAAAACTCCCACAAATAAATGATTTTCCATGATTTCTGTACATTTATTAAATAACATTTATTTGAACATTTCTCTGCCTGAAGAAGGGTCCCAACCCAAAACATTGCTTATCCATTCCTCCACATTCCCTGCCTGATCTGCCGAGTTCCTCCAACACTTTTGCGTTTTGCTCAAGATTCCAGCATCTGCAGTTCCTTGCATCAACATTTCTCAGCATTTGGAGTGAACACTGCATTCATAAACAGCATATCTGGAGAAAGGGAATAGGTGTCGAGACCCTTCTTTCAGACCCGAAATGCAACCTCTTCCTTTTCTCCAGAGATGCTCTCTGACCCACTGAGTTACTCCAGCTTTTTGTGTGTATCATTGTTTTAAACCAGCATCTGCAGTTTCTTCTTTTTTATGAACAGCATTCATAAAATCCATCTTAAATGAAAGTTGGTGTCCTAAACAAATATGTTTCTATTGCAGGCTCAAGACAAGACAAAGGCTCTTCAAGAAACCAAAGCCTACACCACCCAATCTCTCGCAGGTGTAGTTTATCAGATCAATACGCTGGCTGAGAAAGTGCTTAGACTACTTGACCTACAGGCTTCTGAAATCTCCAAAATGGAATCTTCCATTAACTGCATATCCCAGGTGAAAATTAATCTTTATTCATTTGCCTTTCCTCTTTCACTTTCTCTTTTCCAACACTCAGTTAAGAACTGTACCATTTAATCAATATTGCCTCTTCATAGTCTTCTTTTTAGCTTTAGTTTAATTTACTTTGGTTTAGTTTAGTTTAGTTTAGTTTTGTTTGGGTTATTGCATGTACTGAGGTACAGTGAAAAGCTTTTTTGTTACGTGCTATCTAGTCTGCAGAAAGACTATACATATATTTGAATTCAATTTCATCTGCCTAATGGCCACCGATTCCACATGATTATCAACGATGATGTGTACATTTCCCATTTTATCAGGTGGGCCTTGAGGACTATAGCAATAATAATTCTTATTGTGCACTTGGATCTCATTCAAAATCTGTAAAACAAAAACTTGTTATCTTTCTCTCTCGGAAATTATTCCAATGTTAAATGTTCATTGGGCCTAGAGTCACAGAGTCACACAGCATGAAAAGAGGCCACAAAACATTTGAGACTCAAGGAACTGCAGGTGCTTGTATCTTGAGCAAAATAAAACATGCTGGAGGAATTCAGCTGCTCAGGCAGCATCAGTGGAGGTAATGTGTTTAAGAAGGCACTGCAGATGCTGGAAAATCGAAGGTAGACAAAAGCGCTGGAGAAACTCAGTGGATGCAGCAGCATCTATGTAGCGAAGAAAATAGGCAACTTTTCGGGTTGAAACCCTTCTTCAGACTGATGTAGGGTGGGGGGGGGGGGGCGGGGGGCGGGGGGGGGAGAAGAAAGGAGAAAGGAAGAGGAGGAGCCCGAGGGCTGAGGGAGAGCTGAGAAGGGGAGGAGACAGCAAGGGCTACAGGAAATTGGAGAAGTCAATGTTTATGCCGCTAGGGTGCAAACTGTGCCCACTCTGGCCATGGAGGAGGCCGAGGACAGAAATGTCGGATTCGAAATGGGAGGGGAAGTTACTTCAACAGAGTGGGCACCACCGGAAATTGGAGGAGTAGCACCTCATAAACAAGTCTTGCATCTTGGGCAGTTTGCACCCTAGCGGCATAAACATTGACCTCCAATTTCCAGTAGCCCTTGCTGTCTCCTCCCCTTCTCAGCTCTCCCTCAGCCCTTGGGCTCCTCCTCTTCCTTTCTCTTTTCTTCTCCCCCCACCCCCGACCCTACATCAGTCTGAAGAAGGGTTTTGGCCCGAAACGTTGCCTATTTCCTTCGCTCTATAGATGCTGCTGCACCCGCTGAGTTTCTCCAGCACTTTTGTTTACCTTCAGTGGAGGTAATGGACAGGTGACATATTGGGTTATGACCCTTTATATGACTCTGAATCTGTCCATTTCCCTCCACGGATACTGCCTGGACTGTTGTGTTTTGCTCAAGATTCCAGCATCTGCTGTTCCTTGTGCCTCCATATTTAGCATAAGGCTTGTTTTTTCATTATTCCTCAAACAGTTAAGAGCACTCTGCTCTAAATGAACACAAGATGCAAGACTTGTTTATGGACATCACAAAGAGAAGTGGTGTTTATGAAGTCTGTGGCACTGAGTAACAGCTTGTGCAAAAGACCCTTAATGTTCCCTCCAACACACACATGGCTTATTTAGGACAAAGGATTTAAATCTTTTTCCCAGTTCAATGTCTTTAGTGGAAAGGAAAAACTGTTATTTGTGACTGTTCAGACTGCTATGAATGCAGAGTGAAAATCCACTTATGCCCAGTTTTTGAAATGCAAAACATCCCAATTTCTATTGTTTATCACTGGTTGTTTATTCCACTGACTCACAATTCACGAGGGAGATAAACTGGTGAATAGGGAATTCTAGATGCAACAGTTAATCTCCATCTGAAATCTTTTTGAGTGTGTCAATGAATAAGTCCTTGTGAAGATCTTTCCCTGGTGTGCTACTGAGGCAGTGTGAATGTGAGTGGCACAGTGTTGGAAGCAGTGGAGCTG
This sequence comes from Amblyraja radiata, assembly GCF_010909765.2. Lineage (NCBI taxonomy): Eukaryota > Metazoa > Chordata > Chondrichthyes > Rajiformes > Rajidae > Amblyraja > Amblyraja radiata. The sequence continues at coordinate 19,924,218 of NC_045971.1, forward strand.
TCGCCTCACAGCCAAGTGACCCATGTTCAACTGTGATCTCGGGTGCTGTCGGTGTGGAGTTTTCACGTACTCCCTATAACCTTGTGGGTTTCTTCCCACATTTACAAATGTGTAGGTTGGTAGCTTATTCAACTGCTATAAACTACTCCTAGTATGTAGTGGGGAGAGGGGGGATTACGATTGGTGGGACAGTGAGAAGCGTGATGTGAGAAGGATTTGGGTAAAAAAAAATCAAAGGAAGATACAGTAGTTGGTCTGGACTCCGTGGGACACTTTGGCACCCTCCAATGTATTTTATATAATGTAAAACACTCAGATCACACAGCAAGACTATCAACAAATGAAAAGGAATTAGCTATTGGGAGAAGAAGTTTTAGTATTTATTTCCTCTTTATGAACTACAGGTGCACAACCTTTTATCCGAAGATCCAAATAACGAAAACCTCCGAATAGCGGCCATTTTTTCGGTCCTTGAAGAAAGGTCCTTGAAAACGTTCACCGAGGGCAGCCCGCAGAGGTGACAGCGGAACCTCCGGTCGGTCCTCGAAGAAAGGGGAACTAAATCCCCATTCATAAAAGAGAAGATGAGGGTATATTGCGCGGGAGGGTTAATAATTGACAATATGCTGCTGCCTGCCCGCTGAATTAAAAAGTTCCCACGGTAGACTCACGATATACAGTGTTTCGTGAGTCTTGCGTGGGAACTTTTTAACTCAGCGGGGCAGGCAGCAGCAGATTGTCGCTCGCTTCAGTATCACCCCACCTACACCCTTCTGCTTCCCGGCCATGTGTGTGACCCCTTCCCTCCCCTCTCCAGCTCCCCGCCCATTGCACCGGCGCGGGGGCTTTGCACTGTCTTCACGTCGGCGATTGCAGCAGGACCGTGTCAGGACCAATTGGACACCGACCACCGCAAGCACGGAGATCCCAGAGACCCACAGCCAACAGCAGCCCAGCCCAGCCCCACTCCAACTACAGAGGAACCTGGGTTGCGGATGACGGGGCGCAGCTCGGGGCGTCGTAGGGGCCCATCGGGGAGCGGCCACTCAAAGCCACGCCGGGAGATGTAGGGCCCTGCCCCGGTCTTGATGTTGGAGCCCCCGGCGGGCGCTAGCAAGTCCGCGGCAATTTACAGCCGCGCCGGGCGTTGTAAGGCCCCCCTCCAGGTCACTCTCAACCTCTATAATGTTTGCTCTCAACCCCGTAATTCGGGCGGGAGAAGTCGCCGCTGCCGGTGCCCCGCAAAGCAGTCTCCCACCGGAGACCCGCGAGCTCCCGGTGTCACCATCCACCGGAGTCGGGTCGCAGCAGCTCGCCCCCGCAGCTCTCCACGCTCCGAAGCTGGCTAGCTCCACGGAGGTAGGTCCGTAGGTCCACAGCTCCCACCGCCGCCCACCGACCCCCAGGCCCACTGCAAGCACGGAGATCCCAGAGACCCACAGCCAGCAGCAACTCCAGCCCAGCCCCGCTCCAACTCCAGAGGAACACGTAGGGGCAGAAGCTGATGGTGTGCAAGGTACGTCTTGTTCTTGGGGTGGCGGATGAGGGGGCGCAGCTCGGGCTGTGGGCGAACTGCCACTTGTCGCTGTAGCGGCCAAAGATCATAGAGGAGCTCCTCTATGATCTTTGGTAGCGGCCCATCGGGGAGCGGATTCCTCTGGAGTTGGAGGGGGAGGGGGGTATTGTGTAATCGCCCCCTGCTATCCCAGGGACAGGGAGACACAGCGGCTTTTTAGACTGGTGGGCAATCACTTCCAAAGTTCTGCCCACACAGTCAGTACACCTCTCCTACACTGTATTTCATACAAACATTTATTCTGCAAGAAAAAACGACATTGAAGACTCAAACTCGCGATCGAGTAGCTGCCAGGATCAAGGCGCAAACTCGCGACCTTGCGGATATGAGCCGAGCACTCTACCACTGAGCCAGCCATTAAAATCTACGCTAAAAGATTTCCATTCCGAAGACCGACAAATTCTGAATTACGAAAAGTGTCTGGTCCCAAGGCTTTCGGATAAAAGGTTGTGCACCTGTATATCCATTAGGCTATTAAACACTACAATCTCCAAATAAGCTATGAACTACATAGACTTGGGGGCAATGGTTTTGTCTTTTTGCACTATTATTGTTTGTTTGTACAGGTGCACAACCTTTTATCCGAAAGCCTTGGGACCAGACACTTTTCGTAATTCGGAATTTTTCGGCTTTCGGAATGGAAGGTTTTTAGCGTAGGTTTTAACGGCTGGCTCAGTGGTAGAGTGCTCGGCTCATATCCGCAAGGTCGCGAGTTTGTGCCTCGATCCCGGCAGTTACTCGATCGCGAGTTTGAGTCTTCAATGTCGTTTTTTCTTGCAGAATAGGAGAGAATAGGGAGGGTTAGGCTGGGATCATTCTCTGCGAGATGATCTTAGTGCGGGAGACAAGTGTAGGAGAGGTGTACTGACTGTGTGGGCAGAACTTTGGAAGTGATTGCCCACCATTCTCAAAAGCCGTTGTGTCTCCATGTCCCTCCAACTCCAGAGGAATCCGCTCCCCGATGGGCCGCTACGGCGACAAGTGGCAGTTCGCCCACAGCCCGAGCTGCGCCACCCCAAGAACAAGACGTACCTTGCACACCATCAGCTTCTGCTCCTACGGGGAGCGTGTTCCTCTGGAGTTGGAGCGGGGCTGGGCTGGAGTTGCTGATCTGGGATCTCCGTGCTTGCAGTGGGCCTGGGGGTCGGTGTCCCGATGAGGGGGCGCAGCTCGGGCTGTGGGCGAACTGCCACTTGTCGCCGTATCGGTCCATCGGGGAGCGGCTTCTGGTTGTCCTGACGTCTCTCAGCTCCTGTCCAGGGGGGTGGCCGGAGACGTCAGGACCAACAGGAACCCGCTCCCCGATGGGCCGCTACAGCGACAAATGGCAGTTCGCCCACAGCCCGAGCTGCACCCCCTCATCCGCAACCCGGGTTGGTCCTGACGTCTCCGGTGACTGGCACTGACCTGCTGGCATCGCCGACGTGAAGACAGTGCAAAGCCCCCGCGCCGGTGCAATGGGCGGGGAGCTGGAGAGGGGAGGGAAGGGGTCACACACATGGCCGGGAAGCAGAGGGGTGTAGGTGGGGTGAAACTGAAGGGAGCGACAATCTGCTGCTGCCTGCCCGCTGAGTTAAAAAGTTCCCACGCAAGACTCACGATACACTGTGTCTACCGTGGGAACTTTTTAACTCAGCGGGCAGGCAGCAGCAGATTGTCAATTATTAACCCTCCCGCGCAATATACCCTCACCTTCTCTTTTATGAATGGGGATTTAGTTCCCCTTTCTTCGAGGACCGACCGGAGGTTCCGCTGTCACCTCTGCGGGCCGCCCTCGGTGAACGTCTTCAAGGACCTTTCTTCAAGGACCGAAAAAATGTCCGCTATTCGGAGCTTTTCGTTATTTGGAATTACGGATAAAAGGTTGTGCACCTGTACTATGTACAGAGTATTAGGTTTGCATATTCTGTTGTGCTGCTGCAAGTAAGAATTTCATTGTCCTGTTTGGGACATCTGACAATAAAACATTCTTGACTCTTGACTTGACTGGATTGCACACAACCAAAAGCTTTTCACGGTACCTTGGTACATGTGATAAAAATAAACAATACCAGCACAACAATGCAATATTCTGAGCACCGAGCCTTGTCGAGCCTACTCCATTCATGAGAAAGAGCGAACTCAAAGCATAGAAAGTGATACATATTCTGTTGTGCTGCTGCGAGTAAGAATTTTATTGTTAAATCTGGGACATATGACAAAAATCCCTCTTGATTAGCAACTCGTGATAGGAATTTGTGCAGTTGTATGTGCGTGCATGTGTAGATGTTGAAAGGTTTCAGTTCTTGGCTTTATTTCCTTTTTCTCAAAGCCCAAAAAGTCGATGGAAGCCAAAAGGCAGAGAAATATATTCATGACTTATTCGCAAGGCAGCAACTCTACCGTTGCGATACCATGCCGCCCACGGTGATGTTTCAACTTTTACATTGGTGCACCACAACAAGAAAGTTGCTCATGTACTGACCTCCTGTCCTGCTGCTGGATAGAAACATAGAAACAAAGAAAATAGGTGAAGGAGGGCGCCATTCGGCCCTTCGAGCCAGCACCACCATTCAATGTGATCATGGCTGATCATCCACAATCAGTACCCCGTTCCTGCCTTTTCCCCATATCCCTTGATTCCACTAAGATTCCATTAGCCCTAAGAGCTCTATCTAACTATCTTTTGAATACATCCAGTGAATCGGCCTCCACTGCCTTTTGAGGCAGAGAATTCCACAAATTCACAACTCTCTGGATGAAAAAGCTTTTCCTCATCTTTTAAATAGCCTACCCCTTATTCTTAACTTATGGCCCCAGGTTCTGGACTTCCCCAACATCTGGAACATGTTTCCTGCATCTAGCTTGTCCAATCCCTTAATAATTTGATATGTTTCTATAACATGTATAGGAAGGAACTGCAGATCTTGGTTTACACCGAAGATAGACACAAATTGGTGGAGAAACTCATCGGGACAGGCAGCATCTTTGGATAGAAGGAATGAGTGATGTTTCGGGTCGAGACCCTTCTTCAGATGACTGGATTTTGCTGTAGTTCTGCAACACACTGGGTCTAGAACATAGTTCTAGTAAAACACTGGAACAAGCCTTTCTACACTCTCAGTTAAATGGGCTTTTGGATTTTTTTTCGACTGTAGAAACTTTACAAAACGACCTTCCAGGCAATGGTAGTTTAGAGGTTTTAAAAATGAACCAATGAACCAGATTAATATTATTGTCAGCATTACTATTTGACCTGTATCAAAGGTTCAAAGGTTCAAAGGTTTCTTTATTAGTCACATACACCTAGGTGTAGTGAAATTCTTGTTGCCAATGCAGCACATAAAAAAAATACAAACATGACAATAATAAAGAACTTTAACATAAAAAACATCCCCCCACAATGGTTTCCATTATGAGGGAAGGCACTAAGTCCAGTCCCATCCCCATGTCCACCCATAGTCGGGCCTATTGAGGCCTCCGCAGTCGCCGCTACGGAGTCCCGATGTTCCAGGCCGTTCTCGCTCCGACGTCGGGAGAATCCTCTCAGCGGCATGGGACACCTGGAACGGCCGCCTCCTTACTCGAGACCGCAGCTTCCGAAGCCAACAAGGCCGCGCCGGATGGAGCACCACTACTGGCGATCTCGTCGCGAGATCCCAGACTCCCGGTGAAATGTTCAGCGCCGTCGCCCGCGGCTGGCCGCTCCGCAGACCCGCAGCTCCGCGATGTTTTACTCGGCGGTCTTCAGCTCACCGGAGCTCCAGCGCGGCGACCCGGGCAAGGCATTGCCCGCTCCACTCTGCGATAGCGCTCCAGCGCTGTGCCGCCGCCGAAGCCGAGGCTCTGGGCAGTCCCCTCAGGAAACGCTGCTCCAGGCCCGCTGGTAGGCCGCGAGGACGGGTCGAAAGTGCAGCCCGGAGAAAAACTGCATCTCCGACCTGCATCCCCCCCCCCCCCCCCCCCCCCCCCACATAAAAAGGCTAGAACTCCTAAAAATAAAACACTCAACTAACTAAAAATAAGAAAAAAGATGAAAACCAGACAGCTGCAGGCTGGGCAGTCATACCACACAGGACGGCGCCCCCTAGTCTCTACCAAAGATAGAAGAAAATGGTCCGTGCTTTAAATGTACAACTAGGTTATTTTATTGAACAAAAGAAGACCTGTCAATGGGGTTGAGAATTTTGTTGTAGTTTCTTTCCAGACAGCAACCTGGCCCTTTTTACACTGAAGCAAAATATCAGAAACATGGAGAGTTGGAATTTTTAGAGGTGTGTTTCGTAAAGTGTTAGAATTCTCCATGAACATTTTGCACCTAAGCACTGGGCCAGTAGGCATGCAAAGTGATGTCAGCGACTCAGCAGCAGTTACACAGAGACATGTGTGCCTGCAAACCTTGCACACTGCAATGTCCTAACTGGAAGGTTAGGCTCAGTGCTTTTTTTGTACACTAAAAGGTGCTGGCACGCATATTTATCCAATGCTATCGGTTGCTGTGTGTCTCTCTAGTTTTTAACCTTAGAGGTACCGCTGTGTACCTTCACAAAAAAGGCACCGCTTGATCTAACTGAAATGGTCCAACATCTTGGGGCCAATCTTGGACAATCCAAGCAGTTTGTTGTCCTCCAGGTAGGTAAGTACCTTGAGTTTTGATTGTCAATGGACCCTGATCCCCATCTCGCTGCTGATGTCCTCAGACCCCTATGTCCTTTACTCCTGTGAATTCCTCACTTTACCCCCTCTCTGTATCATCTCCCTCCACCACATTCCGCTCTCCATTTGCCTCTGGTTCTCCTCCTGATTATCATCTTGTGACCTCCGCGATTCACAAACACATAAGATCAGGGAGAAGGAGCCCTTGTGCACATTACTAGTGCAAGAGAAACCTTTTGCACAATAAATTCTCTCCTCTGAGGCTGAGGGTCTTTTACAATTCACCATATGGCTCTTATGCAATGCTGCGTTAATGAGTGTTTTTAAGCACATGGCAAATACTTTAATATAAGGCAAGTCCTTGAACACATTGTGTGTCTTAATATAAAAACTCATTTATTTTACCATCCAGAGGTTCAGGCAGTTATTCACTGTTGACAGAACACTCAAGTTGTTGGCAGCGGCTGGGAAATATGTACAAGACTTGCTGAGCTTGCACAAGTTCACACTCAGCAAATTGCAAATCTACTGCAATCTCAACTCCACTGTTGATGGACAATCGCAACGGACCTATCATCCTTCAAGACGGTGAATGCACGCAACGTGTCCAGCCCAGACTGCGTACTTGGCCGAGTATTAAAGAACTGCGGGGACCACTGGCTGGCGTGTTCAAGGACATCTTCAATCACTTCTGTGGTCTGTGGTTCCCACCTGCTTCAATAGGGCATCTATTGTACCAGTGCTTAAAAACAGTGTGGCAACCTCCTTCAATAACTACCATCCAGTACTGTAGCACTTCCAGTATCAGTAGAATCCATTGAATGAAATGGTTTCAGAGGTTGATTGTGGTGCAATAGACAATAGACAATAGGTGCAGGAGTAGGCCATTCGGCCCTTCGAGCCAGCACCGCCATTCAATTGATCATGGCTGATCATCCACAATCAATACCCCGTTCCTGCCTTTTCCCCATATCCCCTGACTCCGCTATCATTAAGAGCCCTATCAAGCTCCCTCTTCAAAGTATCCAGAGAACTGGCCTCCACCGCCCTCTGAGGAAGAAAATTCCACACTCACAACTCTCTGTGTGAAAAAGTGTTTCTCCTGCCTTCTCCCCATAACCTTTGACACCTGTGATAATCAAGAATCTATCTTTCTCTGCCTTAAAAATATCCACTGACTTTGCCTCCGCAGCCTTCTGTGGCAAAGAATTCTATAGATTCACCACCCTCTGACTAAAGAAATTCCTCCTCATCTCCTTCCTAAAAGAACGTCCGTTAGTTCTGAGTGTCCATTCCCTGCACATCCGTGCACCAATCTAAAAGCCTCTTAAATGCCACATATTTGAAAATCAGATTTCACAGGATGTTTTAAAGATAATAATTTGTTACTTTGTTGAGTAATTATGAAGCAATCTTTTTAATTAACCTTCTAAACCTTTCTCTTTCCAATTTACCTAGAGGGTGGAAATGCACAAGGAAAAAGTGGCCCGTCGGGAGATTGGAGCATTTACTGTCATTAAGACCACACCAAAGATTACCAAAATTATACCTCCTACAAATCCAATCCTACGTGTAAAGTACACCAGGAAACCTATCATTTACACGGTTCTTGATGATGTTGGTCATGGGGTAAAGGTGAGGAAATCGATTTATTCTCATGTATAAATAAACCTATGCTTGAATATATGCGCTTTTGCTGTGCATAAACAGTAACAGCGAAATTTTGATATTATCATAACTCCCGAAGCAAAATGTAGACAATTAGGTAGCAAAGAATTTATTGCTGAAAACCTATTCCTGGTAATTGTTCCATGAAGATGTTTATTAACTAATAACTTGAATTAAACGTGGTAAATGGAAGAGCAAAGAGAGAATTGATTGCTTCAAAACAGAATTATCAGGAAATTATTGTGCAATTATGGAGAAAATTAAATACCCTTAAAATGAAATGCTCATTTTCGGACGTGATAAAGCATTTTTGGTGCTTCGTTATATTATAATATCAAAACATAGTATTATTTATGGCAACTCAAAGTCAACACAATCCCTTTCAGCCTCGCAGTTTAAATAGCTTTGATTTTCTGAATAAACAGACATGTTTATTGTTGAGTAGTCTGTTTGTTGTAAGCCCTGTAATAAACCAACCACATCCCGCCTCCAAGACTGGAGCAGAAAGTTGGCATAAAAGTTGGCATGTTATGTTAACAAACACAGGAATATTGTGTGCAGTTCCTGTTGCCCCACTACAGACAAGATGTGATGGACCTGGAGAGAGTGCAGAAGGGATTCATCAGGATGTTGCCTGGATTGGAGGACTTTACTTGTGGAGAGATTGGATAGACTCTGGAACAAATGAGGCTGCTGGAAGACTTAATAGAAGTATAACAAATAATAAGAGGCATGGGTGGAGTGGTTAGTCAAAATCTTTTTCCTGTGGTAGAGGTATCAAAAAAAGGTATCAATTTAAGGTGAGGGAGGAGATTTTAAGGGGATTTGACGAGAAAGTATTATTTTTGCAAAGACAGTGATTTGTCAGAGGCAGGTACAGTACAATAACTCTGTTTAAGAGGCATTTGAATAGGCAATGCATAGAAAGATATAGTCTGAATGCAAACAAATGTGATTAATGTAGAAGGGCAATAAGATTGGCATGGATACGGTGGCCCAAAGCACTGTTTCCATGCTGTACAACTCTATTACTCTGAGAATTGAAAAGTTAGAAGACAACTATGTTTTAAGTCACAGAAATGTGGAGGTGCAGAGGGAAGTTGCAAGGTAAACTCACTTTAAGAACTGACGTTTAAAGCATTAGACCAATTGAGGTGGATGAAGTGGATTAGACCAATTGAGGTGGATGAAGAGGTGAGAGTGGAAATAACATGAGAATTAAAGTGAGGGTGTGTTTACGGTCACCCTGTGGCTGACTGGGGGTTTTCTGCAAAGTAAATTCACAATTTACTTTCCATAGTAATGTCCCAATTTGCTTCTGCTTTCACCAAAGCAGACAAGACCACATCTTGAGCATTCAATGCAATATATTAAATTTGAGGTCTTGTAAGTGAATTGCTCCTTCTCCTGGAAAGATGGTTTGGGATAGACACAAAATGCTGGAGAAAATCAGCAGGTTAGGCAGCATGTCTGGAGAAAAGTAAGTAACGTTTTGGGTCGAAACCCTTCTTCAGACGGTTATCAGAAGAAGGATCCTGACCTGAAACGTCACCCATTCCTTCTCTCCAGAGATGCTGCCTGACCCGCTGAGTTACTCCAGCTTTTTGTGTCTATCTTTGGTGTAAACCAGCATCTGCAGTTCCTTCCAACATAAATTGGGTTGTGACCCTGGAGAATGGGAATGGATGGAAGTGCAGAAGCATAATTGTCATTTATTTTCAAAAAAGCATTTGAAGGGGTTTCCTTTGCTGCAAATCCTTCTCCTGTGTAATATATTTTATTTTCATTTTGGCTATTTAGGAAAGCAGCAACAATTCAAGACTGGGAACTCTAACACGGAGGAATAGACAAGGAAGTATACCAACGTGTCCGACTGTACCCTCTCAAGGAACTATAGGGTAAGTCGTTGGTGAGACCACACTTGGAGTACTGTGTGCATTAGCATTCCTATAGATGGGAGACCAGAACTACTCACAGTTGGAATGAGTGCAGAAGAGATTCACCAGGATGGTACGTGGGCCAACGTGGTTGAGTTATAGGTAGAGGTGGAATACGCCTGGACTCTTTTCTTTGGAGTGTAGGAAGCTGAGGGGTGACCTTATTGAGGTGTACAAGATCCTGAGGGGCATGGATAAAGTGAATGCTCACTGCCTTTTTCCCAGGGTAGAGTATTCTAAAACTAGAGGGCTTAGGCTCATGGTGAGAGGGAAGAGATTTAATAGACAACCTTTTCCCTTAGTCCATATCTGGAATGAGCTGCCAGAGAAAGATATAGAAGCAGATACAATTGCAACTTTCAAATGACATTTGAGCAGACATATGAATAGGAAGAGTTTATAGGGCCAAATGCAGGCAGATGGGACTAGTCAGTATACCAACTTGGTTAGCATAAATAAATTGGACTGAAGGGCCTGTTTCAGTCTATGACTATAATTCTAAGTGTGAGTCTTAAACCAGGATGCTTGTTGGCATTTGGGAGCATTAACTGTGGGTAGGAAGAGACCTATTTATTACATGATTTGCTTTGTTTCAGTGATCCTCATTAGTTCGAGACAATTAGCTCATACAATGGATACAATTGACTGCAGCGTTGAATGTAGTGGGAGCAGAAGATAGAGGGGGCTTCTTCTTCTATGTAGTTTTTTTGGGTGGTTGGCAAACAACTTTTTAGTGCATTACCGCCACCAACTGGTATGGAGTGTGGATCAAATAACATTATAACTTATATACTAATAACTTATATCTTTCCGAACAAATTGGTTACCCTGAGAAAAAGCAATAGGATTTGATAGCACATATGAATTATTTTGTAAAATATCTATTAAATCAAATTGTACTTTTTCTTTTCTGAATCGTTCACTCATTTGTCTTCTTTCTTCCTCATACCTCTCACAATGTATAATGACATGCTCTATTGTCTCTTCTTGCCCACAGTATTCACATCTGCCTGTATTATGCTTGCCTATTATAAAAAGTGTACTGTTCAGACCAGTGTGTCTAAATCTGATTCTTGAAATTACTGTCTCCTCTTTTCTGTTTTTTCCTGCACATCTCATTTCTCCCACTTTCCTCTGGACTCTGTAGAACCACCGTCCTTTCCGCTCTTCCTCCCATTGCTTTTGCCATCTTTCCTTCAGTCTTTGCTTAATAATGTCTTTGATTTCAGTTTTACCTATGTTAATACCTAAATCAATCTTACTTCTTTTTGTTACCTCTTTTGCTACCTTATCTGCCATTTTGTTTCCTCTAATGCCAATGTGTGCTGGTACCCATAAAAATATGACTGTAAGCCCCATCATTTGAATTCTGAATAGTGTTTGTTGTATTTCAATCAAAATGTCTGGTCTACTGTCTGAATGGCTGTGCTGTAAACTCTTTATTGCTAAACTTGAATCTGAACAAATAACTGTCCTTAAAGGCCTGGTATCCTCGACCCACTGTACCGCTAACAATATTGCAATCATTTCACCTGTGTATACTGAGACCTCATTATTGATCCTCTTCCCTACTTTGATGTGAAATTCTGGTACAATAAATGCTACTCCTACTTTATCTACTGAATCTTTTGATGCATCTGTATAAATTTGGACAAAGCTGTAGTATCTGTCAAAGTATTCCTGTATGATGAATGAATTATACATATGTTGTTTATCCTTGTTTTTCTGTTCTAATATTGTAAAGTCTACTGTTGCATCTGGAAGTATCCTAGGTGGAATTGAAGGTAATGGAACCGTTGGAACCACATTTAATTGTGCTATGCTGATTTGTAATGCTCTCTGAGTCACTGTCCATCCAAAACTTTTTGTTTCCCTTCTCTCCTTTTCCCAGCATGGTTTGACAGTAACTTGTGCTGGGTGTTCTTGACTGTGGCCCTGTAGGTTAATCCAGTAATTCAATGAAAACTGTATCCTTCTCATCTCTAGAGGCATCTCCCCCATTTCAACCTGTAATGCTGCTGTTGGAGTTGTTTTTATTGCACCTGTACATATTCTCAATGCCTGATATTGAATGATGTCTATTTTCTTAAGAGAAGTACTTGATGCGGACCCATACACCACACAACCATAATCTAACACAGATCTAATTAACCCAGTGTATATAGCCTTCAAAGCTGTTCTATCTGCCCCCCAATCACATCCAACTAAACATCTCATTACATTAAGTATCTTCTTACATTTGTCCACTACTTTCTGAATATGAACCATCCATGTAATCCTCTCATCAAACCATAAACCTAAAAATGTATAGTATTTTACTCTCTCCAATTCCTGGTTATATAATTTTAGTTTTACCTCACTACCAATTTTCTTCCTAGTAAAAAACATTATCTTTGTTTTTTCCACAGAAAATTTGAATCCCCATTTATATGACCACTCTTGTACCTTTATTATAGCCCTCTGTAGTTTCTGCACAATAGACTTCACATTTCTCCCCCTTTTCCAGATTGGGGGGCTTCTTCCACCACGAGGACCACCTATGTACCTCTCATCTGTACTTTATCTAGGATTGGAGGTTGTGCATTGGTTAGGGGAGGAAATCAATTGTTGGTTTCATTAGTGCTACCTTAATCTTTATTTAAACACAGCAGGACACCAAATGGGCATGTGCCTAAACACTATTGTGGAAAGACAGGTTTTGGGTACTGGCTTGAGAGACAGGTATTTTAGATTTATGCAGGAAGGAGGAAGCTATGGTGGTTTCCTCAGAGCAGATTAGTAGATGAACTAGAGTTAGCCACTGGAAATTTATGATGGTTTGGGTGGAATAAAGATGAGAAAATGTTTCAACTCTTGGGAGTCATTAAACAGCAGACACACAATTAATGCAATCGGCAAAAGAGCAAGTGAAGTGATGTGGAGAATTTTCTTTTATGCAGCGAATTGTTATCCGGGGTGTACTGCTAAAGTAAATGGATACAAATTCAATTGAAACTTCTAAAAGATAATTGGTTGTAAATGCGAAAATAAAAACAAGGAGAGCTATTTTTAAAAATGCTGTTGACTCTCTGGATAGTTTTTAAAGACTTAATGTAGGTTTGATGGATTCTTGCCTTAAGTTAACCATCTAATTATTCTATGAACTGGAAGAAACTGTTTTCATGTACTTTTGATTAGAAGAGGCCATGCCAATAGTGATGAGAAAGTCTCTTTCCTGGAGTCATGGAGTCATACGCCAACCCAACTAGCCCATGCTGACCAACGTGCCCCATCTACATCTGCCTGCATTTGGCCCATATCCCTCTAATCCTATCCTATCCATGTTTCTTAAATGTTGTGATACTACCTCAAAGGTTCAAAGGTTATTTTATTAGTCACATACACCTAGGTGTAGTGAAATGCTTCTTGCCAATGCAGCACATAAAGAAAGAATACAGACATAACAGTAATAAAGAAATTTAAACATAAAAACATCCCCCCACAATGGTTCCCACTGTGGGCGAAGGCACAATGTCCAGTCCCCATCCCCAGTTCACCCATAGTTGGGCCTATTGAGGCCTCCACAGTTGCCTCCACGGAGGCCTGATGTTCCAGGCCGTTCTCGCCGGGTGTCGGTGCTCCGGCGTCGGGAGAATCCTCACAGCGGCATGGGACACCTGGAACGGCCGTTTCCGTACTGGAGGCCGTGGCTTCCGAAGCTAGATGGAGCTCCACAACTGGTGATCTCGCTGAGAGATCCCAGGCTCCCGATGTTAAAGTCAGCGCCGCTGCCTGCAGCTGGCCGCTCCACAGACCAGCAGCTCCGCGATGTTTTTATCGGCGGTCTCAGCTCACCGGACTTCCAGCGCGGCGACCCGGGCAAGGCATCGCCCGCTCCGGGATAGTGCTCCAGCGCTGTGCTGCCGCCGAAGCCGAGGTTCTTGGCGGTCCCCAACAGGAAACACCGCTTCAGGCCCGCTGGTAGGCCGCGAGGACGGGTCGACGGTGCAGCCCGGAGAAACGCTGCCTCTCCAACCAGGTAGGGACCCTAGAAAGCAGTTTCCCCCTCCCCGCCCCCCCTCCCCGCCCCCCCTCCTCCCACATATAAAAGGCTAGAACTCCAGAACATAAAACTCAACTAACTAAAAATTTAAAAAAAGAGAGAAAAAACAGACAGCTGCAGGCTGGGCAGCCATACCACACAGGACGGCGCCCCCAAACCTCAACCATCTCCTCTGGCAGCTCGTTCCATATAGCTCCCACCCTTTGTGTAAAACAAGTTGCCCCTCAGGTTCACATTAAATCATTCCCCCCTCACCTTAAATGCCATACTTCCTCTGATCTTGATTCCCCTACTTCGGGTAAAAGACTCTGTATTTACCCCATCTATTGCCACTTTAACTTTTTTTGTTGCCTGCTCACACCAACACGAGCAATCATTAGTGGACATCAGTCAATCTCAAACAGAACGGAGAGCACTCACTTCTCTGGCCCTCCCAAGTTTATATATTCATACAAAGTAAAATTCCCTCTACTATGCTTCAAAATACACTTGTCAAAATGAGTTTCTTTCCACCTCATTCTGTATGCTCTCAGAATGAAATCTCCACTTTGAAGTTGTGAGCACATGTCAACAAGGTACTGATCTGAAGGTGTCAAAATTACTAGGGCCTATTCAACCAATAAAGATAAAGATTGTCATCATTCTCGGTCTAAGTTGCAGTTGAAATCATAATCTGAAGTCAAAAATCAACAATGTTTAATTGTCACATGTACAGGCAACAGGACAACGACATTCTTACTTGTTGTAGCTTAACAGACCCTTTAGCACGATAACAGAGCGATAAAATAAATGACAATCAATAAATTAATAGCTGGGTAACCACAATAAAACACACCGAAGTCCGTAGTGCAACCAAAAGCACAGTCGATAGGCAATCGTTGTTGCTGAGGTTAGTGTTGCAGTCTTTTCGAGCCTGATGGTTTTTGGGAAGAACCTGTTCTTGAACCTGCTGCTCCATGCTCCTATTCCTTCCTGCTGATTGTAGAGTGAGAGCAGACCAGGCTGATGTGGGCCTTTGATGATATTGACTACTTTTTTGAGGCAGAGGTTCCACAGATCCCTTCAATGGTGGTCAATACCTGTGATGGATCGTGCAATTTCTACTACTATCTGCAGCCTCCTTTGTTGTTGGGCGTTAGAGTTATCAATCGGGGCGTAATACAACTACAGATAGACACAAAATGTTGGAGTAACTCAGCGTGACAGGCCGCGTCTCTGGAGAGAAGGAATGCGTGACATTTCTAGTTGAGGCGCTTCATGCAATATTGAAGTGTCTTGACCCGAAACGTCACCTATTACTTTTCTCCTGGATGCTGCCTGACCCGCTGAGTTGCTCCAGCATCTTGTGTCTATCTTCGGTGTAAACCAGCATCTGCAGCTCTTTCGTACACATTTTGTGATGCAACCAGTCAGCATGATCTCTATCGTACACTTGTAAACATTCTGTGGAGTATAAATCAACGTATCAAATCTTCTCCATTTTCCCCAGAAGTAGATCATTCTTAATGATCTCCATTTAATATGTTCTGCATCTTCTTGCGTCTGCCATTTTCAGAAGACGGGGTATCTCGCCGGCACCAGTTCAGCCTCCGGTGGTCCCCAGTGCACTCAGCAGCCCCGTGACCAGCTCCCCACCTGCAGATGGGCCTCAGGTGCTCAGGTAAGCGTGGCCAGAGATATTAAAGTATTTGAGATGTAATTATGAATTCTCATAATTATATTTTTTCTTCATGGTTTTCATTTCTCCTGTTCTCTGGAAGCAGTGAACCCGGCAGAGACAGGAGCAGTTCCAGAGCCAGTGACATGGTGGTGCCTCCACCTCCACCACCACCACCACCCACCCCGGCAACCTGCGAAACAGGTCAGTGTTGGCACATGTGCAAATCTTATATCAATGGAAATGGATACAGTGGGCTGCAATAAGTTACCAATTTGCGAAGAAAAGTGCTGGTGGAACTCTGTGGTTCAAACAACAACAGACACAATCTAAATTGTGAAACTAGAGGAAGGAATGTAGGTGATAGAGGGAGGGGGATAGACAAACACATGTGTGGAATAGACGGACAACGTTTCAGACGATGAATAGACAGATGATGACAGGGGCGCTTTATCTGCCAGATCTTTTTTTTTGCTCCAGATTCGAGCATCTGCATATCCTCATGTAACCAATCTGCAATTTGTAATTTAGCTACAAAAACCAGCCCTTCGACTCAACTTGACCATGCCGACCAAGATGCGTCATCTACGCTGGTCCCATTTGACTGGGTTTGGCTCATATCCCTCTAAATCCTGTAAACAAGGAACTGCAGATACTGGTTTGCAAAAAAAACACAAAGTGCTGGAATAATTCAGTGGTTCAGACAACTTCTCTGGAGAGGTTTAAGAAGGAACAGCAAATGCTGGAAAATCGAAGGTAGACAAAAATGCTGGAGAAACTCAGCGGGTGAGGCAACATCTATGGAGCGAAGGAAATAGGCGACGTTTCGGGTCGAGACCCTTCTTCAGACTGATGTGGGGGTGGGGCGGGAAGAAGAAAGGAAGAGGCGGAGACAGTGGCTAGTGGGCTCTCTGCCTCTTCCCTTCTTCTCCCCCCCCCCCCACCCCCCCCCACCCCCCCCCTGAAGAAGGGTCTCGACCCGATCCTTCGCTCTATGGATGCTGCCTCACCCGCTGAGTTTCTCTGGAGAGGTGATGTTTCTGGTTAGGCCCATTCTGCAGACTGATTGTAGGGAGGGTGGGATGAGGGAGGAAAGAAAGCTGGAAGAAAGGAGGGGCAAGATAAATTCTGGCAAGTAGACACAAAATGCTGGAGTAACTCAGCGGGTGAGGCAGCATCTCTGGAGAGAAGGAATGGGTGACGTTTCGGGTCGAGACCCTTCTTCAGACCCAAAACGTCACCCATTCCTTCTCTCCAGAGCTGCTACCTCACCCGCTGAGTTACTCCAGTATTTTGTGTCTACCTTCGATTTAAACCAGCATCTGCAGTTCTTCCTTACAAATTCTGGCAAGTAATAGATTTGAAGGTTTGAAGGAGGATAGATTGAAGGAGGGTGGGTTAGATAGGCAAATGGTTTGACAAAGCCAGAGATGAAAAGACAGAAGTTGTGAGAAAATAGAATTGAAGAGGTGCAAATTGTGAAGCTAGAAGAAGGAATGCAGGTGGTAGAGGGAGGGGAAGGTGAGAAATGAGTATGGATCCAGATGGGAGAGGTAGAGAGAGGGGTGGGGGCAAAAGTGAAGGGCTGGGTGGGTTTGTAGCTGCTTAAAATTGGAGAATTCAATGTTCATACTATTGGGTTGTAAGTTATCCAAGCGGAATATGTGGTGGTGTTCCTTCAGTTTTTGTGTAGCCTCACTCTGGCAATGGAGGAGGCCTAGGACAGAAAGGTTAGTATGGTAATGGAGGAGGAGTTAAAATGGTTTGCAACCGGGAGACTTCTGAACAGTTAGCAGCTGAACAATAGCTCTCGGATTGCCAGGGCCTTCTGGATCTCCCAGTTCTCCAGAGATGCTGCCTGACTTGCTTAGTTAGTCCACTTTACCCTCCAAATCATTCTTATCCATGTACCTAGGAAAGGGTTGAGAAGGCTGTGGGTCAAATGCAAGCAAATTTGTACTAGCCCAACATACCAACTTGGTCAGTATGGATATGGTGGGCCAAATGAGCTACTTCAATGCTGATTAGCTCTATGATAAAATTACAATTTGTTTTTTGTTGTTCTGAAACATTAAAATTTACGTTTTGAACCATGACTACCATTGAACCAAGAATACCTGCTGTATATCAACAAAGCTGAAATTTAAAGCACTGTAGCAGCACTCTGACTGCTTAAGTACCTGTTTCGGGAAGAATATGAGAATTTAAACGTGTCAGCTTTTTAAGTGGTCAAAAACTATTGGTCATGATTAAAAATGAAGAACAAGGAAATGTAGTTGTGCGTGAAAGGAAAATGTTAGTAAGAGATGTGATTGGAACAAATGGCATAAAAATTCCAATGATAATGAGGTTTCTCTGTTAAGAAAGAAGAATGGTTAAAGGTTATGAAGGTAATACAGAAGTAACGAGGTGGACTTTAATACAAAAGGAACAAATGTGTCAAAATACACTTTGTATTAAAATAAATTTGAAGTGGATTTAATGTGGAGTAAGCCATTGTCTGGAATTTAACGCTATTTTATGAAAGTGACCTTAATTTGAAAAGAGATATTAAAATCAGTCCTTATCTTGGAACAGCTTTTACCATTATTAATTTTAATTTTAACAGGCCAGTGCTCTTGAAAAATGAACTGTAAAAGCAAGTGCCATTGAACAGAGCCCCCGTGTGGACTGTTCAGTGATAAGCCTTCTACTCTGCACTGAAACTATTGTTTCATGCGCTTATTTAAAACTTATGGCTCTGCTAGCTTAAGGTTGAATCAGTTTCAAATAAAAGAGATAGTGGGAGTAATTTTTATGTAATATATGCAAGAGATAGAAAACCAGGTGATGCAGATAATTGGCAAATGGCACCATTGCTGCTGTTTAATATCAAATGTTGTAATAACTTTTGATATAGCCGTCAAAATAGCACTGCAAGACTTAAAACCACCATGTTCCATATTTGATTTTTGAATAGGTATCCCATGATGTCACGGTTGTTCTTTGCTTAATATCTGAATTTTGATATCATTGAATTAAGCGTTTATTAAATTTCACTGGTGTTATTTAAGTTTTCCTGCAGTTGTCAGGACTGGGGGGGCTTGGGTTACAAGGAGAGACTGGATAATCTGTGGCTGTTTTCCTCGGGCATAAGAGGGTGAGGTGTGACCATATAGGAATTTATTAAATCAAGAGAGGCATAGAAAAGACGATTGCCACAATCTTTTTCCCCACATGTTGGTATTGACTTATTAATGCCACCTGTACTGAGTTACAGTGAGAAGCTTGTGTTTGCATTCTAGTCAAAATTCTAGTTGTAATCAAATCATACTAGACAGGAGTACACGCAAGCCATAAACAAGTACAACAGGTAGTACAAGCAGAGAAATACTAGAGTGCAAAATATAATGTTACAGCATTATAGCATCACAGTGACACTGTTACAGGTACAGAGAAAAAAAGTCCAAGGTCCACAGTGAGGTAGGTTGAAGATTAACATAAAGGAAGACCATTCCTATAAGGCTAAACAGAGGGGAAAAAGCTGTTCCTAAATCCTAAATTCCTAAATCTGGTGGTATGTGCCTTCAGAGACGAAAACTAGGGCGTATAGGTTGAAATTGAGAGGGAAAAATTTAACGGACCTGAGAGGTAACGTTTTCACACAGATGGTGGTGGGTATATGGAACGAGCTGTCAGACCAAATGGTGAAGGTAGGTAGAATATACCTACATGGATAGGTGCTTACATGGACAGGAGATGCTATCCCATTTGGACAAGTACATGGGTAGGAAAGGTTTAGAGGAATACAGGCAAAATTCGGGCAAATGGGACTAGCTCAGGAGGACATGGTTGGTAAGGATGAGTTAACTGTGGGGCCTGATCACATGCTGTATAAGTCTACGACTCAAGAGATTAAATTGATCAAGGTGGTAAAGAGCGAGATTAATTGTATTTATTGTGATTTAAAGATGGAATTGGTTTCCCGGAACCATTGGCTGTGAATTCATTGGGGCTGCCCCCTGCCCCTCCTCCTCCACCAGAAGTCACCAGTGAGATCTACCTCCCTCCTCCTCCCCCCTTAATGTCTGATGCTCCCTCATCAGGTAAGCAACTATAAGTCTTACTTTTTTTATCCCCTCACTGCCATAAAGGTAATTTAAAGTATTATTTCTATTTGTAACATTTTTTATAACATCAGTCAAGATATTGAATTTAATTGAAAACTGCTCTGGATTCTACACGCTCCTCTGTGTTTGGAAAAACCACAAGACTTTCAGCTAACCGGATGATAAATAGATTTGATATGTCACCCATTATTTGAGCCACATCATAAAATTAAACAATTTGAGCCACCTCATGAAATCAAACAATTTCTACATTGCACAGGGCCATTTGTACATCATGTGACGTTAAATGGTGACTGTAGATTATTCAAGTAACCTTGTTCTAACTTGACTTCTCTTTGAGTTTCTCTCTCTCTGCCCCTATATCTCCCTGAATTGGTTTATTATTGTCATATGCACCAAGATACAGAGAAAACCCTGTTTTTTTGCGTGTTCTCCAGGTAAATACAGGTGCACAACCTTTTATCCGAAAGCCTTGGGACCAGACACTTGTCGGATTTCGGAATTTTTCGGATTTCCGAATGGAATATTTTTGGCGCAGATTAGGTAGGTAGTGCGGGCGGCTTGAAAAGTCTGGAGCGGCTGCCTCCTCCCCGGAGAATCATTGTAAATCATTGCTTAAATGTTAGTCAGTTAGTTTGGAGGGATTTTATGTGGGGGGTGGGGGTTAAGGGGGAGACTTTAATTCTTAGTCCCCTACCTGGTCGGAGAGGCGGGGAGCGGGCAATGCCTTACAGGGTCGCCCTGCAGTAAGCTCCAGAGCGCTGTGGCCGCCGACTCCCAACATCGCGGAGCTGGGGGCTCCGTCCGGCCGCGGGCGGCGCCGGTTGGAGCTCCGACCCCGGCAACTCTACCCCTGGCTGCGCGGCGCTCCAAATCCAGCGCCGCCCGCGGCCGGACGCCCGCAGCCCCAGCGTCGCGATGTTGTGTGTCGGCGGCCACAGCACTGGGATACCAGCGGGGAGCGGGCAATGTCTTACCGGGTCGCCGTGCGGTAAGCTCCGGAGCGCTGTGGCCGCCGACACACAACATGTTGGCGGCCACAGCGGTGCTGGGTCTGCGGGCGTCCGGCCGCGGGCGGCGCTGGATTTGGAGCGCCGCGCAGCCAGGGGTAGAGTTGCCGGGGTCGGAGCTACAACCGGCGCCGCCCGCGGCCGGACGCCCGCAGCCCCAGCTGGGAGTTGGCAGCCACAGCGCTCCGGAGCTTACTGCACGGCGACCCGGTAAGGCATAGCCCGCTCCCCGCCTCTCCGACCAGGTAGGGGACTAAGAATTAAAGTTTCCCCCATCACCCCCCCCCCCCCCTCACATAAAAGCCCTCCAAACTAACTGACTAACATTTAAGCAATGGTTTACAGATGTTTAAGTGTCTCCCCGGTCTCCGGGGAGGAGGCAGCCGCTACAGTAGTACAGACCTGGGTTGACCGTGGGTCGTTTCGGGTCAAGTTTGGCGCCAAACGCGAGCTTTGGTGTGCAGACGACATCCTGGAAAAAATGGCCGGTTTTCGGAGTTTTTCGGTTTCCGGAACTCCGGATAAAAGGTTGTGCACCTGTAATACCATAAATAAATACATTAGGTAGTTCAAAAGAGAATGTGTACAGAGTGTAGAGCATCAGTTGTGGAGAAAGAGCTGATAGAAAAGTGCAAGGATTGGGAGATCGGGATATTATTCTTAGCACATTAGAGATCTGTTGCAGGATCAGTGTTGAGGTGCATGTCACTCATTGAGTTGGTGATCGGTTAGAACCCATGGAAAACCATTTATTCTACAGCTATTACAGTCTATTGGAAAGTGGAGTAAACAGTCTGACAAGATGCTCAAGGTAACAGAATCAACTTCAGATAAAACCAAGGGAGGTTAGTTATAGTCATAGGGTCATACAGCATAGGAACAGGTCCTTCAGTCCAATTCATCCATACCATCCCATCTAAGTGAGTCCCATTTACCTGTGTTTAGCTCAACCTTTCCAATCCATGTATCTGTCCAAATGTCTTTTAAATGTTGTTATTGTACCCGTCTCAAATAATTCCTCTAGCAGCTCATTCCATTCACTCCTCCCTCTGTGTGAAAAGAATGCCCCTAAGGTTCCTATTAAGTCTTTCCCTTCCCATCTTAAACCCATGCACTCTACTTCTTGATTCTCCTACCCTGGGAAAAAGACTCTGTGCACTCACCCTATCTGCTATCCTCATGATTTATACACCTCCATAAGATTACCCCTCAGCCTCCTGTGTTCCAAGGAATAAAGTCATAACCTAATCAACCTAATGCTACAGCTCAGGCCATCAAGTCCTGGCAACATCATCATAACTCATCTGTGCCTTTCCAGCTTAATCACATCTTTCCTACAGCAAGCTGACCAAGACTGAACACAATACACCAAGTGCAGTCTCGCCTATGTCTTGTACAACAGTAAAATAACGTTCCAACTTCTATATTTATTTCATGACTAATAAAGGCCGATGTTTCAAAAGCCTTTATCACTGCTCTATCTACCGGCAGCGCCACTTTCAGGGAATTATGTACTAATACTCTTAGATCCCTCTTCTCTCTGCACTGCTCTTATATCAGATCAATCCCAGTCTTTTGCAGAAGGCATGATTGATGAAGTAATCACCCAGTCATGTACATGCGGACAGGTAATTCTCCAGACACCACACAAACTACATGACAGTGAAACTCATCAAGTAAACGTACTGAGAATGCACTGCGAACTCTGAGGCATCTGCACCCCTCCCCTGTACAAAACTGAACTGAGAACACAAATATTATGAATAAGTCAAAAAAAGGCGAATTAACAAGCAATTGCTTTTTGTTAATAATGTGGACAAAATGGTATGCAGATGCTGGTTCATAAAAAAAAAGACATTAAGTGCTGGAGTAACTCAGTGGTTCAGGAGGCATCTCTTAAGGGCATGAATAGGCAATGTTTTGGGTCGGATCTGCAAAAAGGGTTCCGACACAAGTCGTCTAATCTTGCCCTTCAGAGATGCTGCCCCACCCCCTGAGTTACCCCAGCACCTTGTGTCTTGCATTATTAATAATACTGTGTTAGGTTGCTTTAAATCCAGCTGAAAACATTGTAGTTCCTTTTTGTGGATGGGACATGTTGATGGATTTGTTGTCTGCCTTGTATCTCTGTGATGCAGCTAACTCTGCTTCAAGCTGTCAGCACCACCTTACGTGGCAGGGTCTTCGGCAAGGCCACAGTACAGCAGCTTCTGCGAGCCTCAGGTCCCGGCGCTCTGTAAACTCTCCTGTCCGACATCTATTTGCTAGTGCCACACCTCTCACCTCCCTGCTCTCAAGTAAGATTTCTTCAGCTACACAAATTTTAGAATTCCACTTTGTGCAATGTAATCTGATACATTTGCTCGAGTGTCTTACAAAGGCTTTTATTTCTCTCTGCTACTCCCTTAGTCTGTTCCCCAGAACCTGTCCTCTCCCCTTTATTGCCGTCTGTTCCACAGATCCCACTGACTGGCTTTGTCGCACGCTTTCAGGAGAATAGTAAGTTTCTACTTTACTTGCTTGCTCGTCTCTTCACTGTTTCTATTACAAACACTATTGCAAAATTGCCATTTGACAATATAATCTCAACAAGGAAATAAATGTAAATAAATAATAGCATCAGTAATGATAACCATGAACAGCAGTACAGTGGTGCAGCTGCCTCACAGTGCCAGACACCCAGGTTCGAACCTGTCCACGGGTGCTGTCTCTGTGGAGTTTTTATGTTCTCTCTGTAACTGTGTGGATTTCTTCTGCGTACTTCAGTTTCCTCCCATATCCCAAAGACGTGCAGGTTTGTAGGTTAATTGGCCTCTGTAAATTGCTCCTAACGCAGGGAATGGACGAGAAAGTGGGATAACATAGATCTAGTGTGAATGGGTGATTGAAAGTTGGTGTGGACAGTGGGCCGAAGGGCCTGTTTCCATGCTGTATCTTTCAATCGATCAAACCGACTAGATTGTCATATCTGGTTCACCAATGTAAAGAGAAAGTGCACTGCCATCTCCCCCTGTGTGGCCTACTGGCTCCATTTAAATATCACTTATCTGACTCAGTAAGTCCTTTAGTTTGAGTTTAGTTTATTGTCACATGTACCAAGGTACAGTGAAAAGCTTTTGTTCATGCTAACCAGTCAGTGGAAAGTCAATATATGATTACAATCAAGCCATCCGCAGTGCACAGATATGTGATAACGGGAATAAAGGGAATAACGTTTAGTGCAAGATAAAGTTCAGGGCCTAATTAAGATCAACAATTACGGGAGCAGAGGTAGAATTGCTGCCTTACAGCGCTTGCGGCGCTGGAGACGCGGGTTCGATCTCGGGGTACGTTCTACCCCGTGACCTGCATGGGTTTTCTCTGAGATCTTCAGTTTCCTCCCACACTCCAAAGACGTACATGTTTGTAGGTTAATTGGCTTGGGTTTGTATACTTGGTATAAGTGTAAAAATTGTTCCTAGTGTTAATGTGGGGGATCGCTGGTCAGCGCAGACTCAGTAGGCTGAAAGCCCTGTTTCCGTGCTGTATCTCTAAGCTAAACTAATCAACATTGTTCATCCCAGCTTTTGCACTTGTAGGACATGGGAGGGTCAGTGTTATTTGCCGCTTTGCTGCTTGTTTACTTGTATTTTTGATTGTTGTTTCAATTAGCTATTTTTTTCTCTTAATTCTATATTGTTTGAGTGTTCTTCCTCCATCATTGATCCTAATCATTGAAAAATGCTCATATTTCATTACAGCTATCCAGCAAAATCCATATTCCATGAATTAATAAAAATATCATATTAGTGATGTCAGAAGAATAAATGTATTCATGGTTTTATGAATTGATTTGGTTGTGAATGTCTAAACATGTTGCAAGGTCATCATGCCCAGGGCAATAGTTACTGGATCATGACTATTCAATTTAACCCAAATCTCAGCTGGTATAGGGGGTGGTGGTACCTGGACCTTCAGAAAGTATTTGATAAGGTCCCACATAGGAGATTAGTGGGCAAAATTAGGGCACATGGTATTGGGGGTAGAGTGCTGACATGGATAGAAAATTGGTTGGCAGACAGGAGTTGGGATTAACGGGTCCCTTTCATAATGGCAGGCAGTGACTAGTGGGGTACCACAAAGCTCGGTGCTGGGACAGCAGCTATTTACAATATACATCAATGATTTAGATGAAGGGGTTTAAAGTAACATTAGCAAATTTGCAGATGACACAAAGCTGGGTGGCAGTGTAAACTGTGAAGAGGACGCAGGGTGACTTGGACAGATTGGGTGAATGGGCAGATGCATGGCAGATGCAGTTTAATGTGGATAAATGTGAGGTTATCCACATTGGTAGCAAAAACAGGAAGGTGGTTGGTGTCAAGTTGGGAAAAGGGGAAGTACAACAGGATCTGGGGGTCCATGTTCATCAGTCAATGAAAGTAAGCATGCAGGTACAGCAGGCAGTGAAGAAAGCGAATGGCATGTTGGCCTTCATAACAAGAGGACTTGAGTATCGGAGCAAAGAGGTCATTTTGCAGATGTATAGAGCCCTAGAGAGAGCACACCTGGAGTATTGTGTGCACTATTGTGTGTACTTTTGAAGAAGGACATTCTTGCTATTGAGGTTAATTCCTAGGATGGCGGGATTGTCATATGCTGAGAGAATGGAGCGGCTGGGCTTGTATACTCTGGAGCTTAGAAGGATGAGAGGATATCTTTTTGAAACATTTAAAATTATTAAGGGTTTGGACACGCTAGAGGCAGGAAACATGTTCCCGATGTTGGGGGAGTCCAGAACCAAGTGCCACGGTTTAAAAATAAGGGTAAGCCATTTAGAACAGAGACAAGGAAACACAGAAAGTTATGAGTGTAGAATTCTCTGCCTCAGAGGGCGATGGAGGCCAGTTCGCTGGATACTTTCAAGACAGAGCTAGATAGGGTTCTTAAAGATAGCGTAGTCAGGGGATATGGGGAGAAGGTAGGAGGAACGGGGTACTGATTGGGGATGATCAGCCATGATCACATTGAATGGTGGTGCTGGTTCGAATGGCCGAATGGCCTACTCCTGCACCTATTGTCTATTGTCTACTATCGTAGATTGCAACCTGGTCCGCCCTGTTTCAACGAATGCAAGCAACCTGGCGTGCACAATCAAATAGAACAAGTGTCCTACAACTTTAGGCTGTGCACGCCATACGCAAGAAGAAGAAGCTGGTATAGGAACAGGAATTCATCTCTTAATTATCTGAATTTTCAGGCAGTTCTGTGAAAGTAATAGGGGATCCTCAGTGAAAATGTCTTTGCACATTTATGTTAGGAGGATATTTCGTCCTTGTGAAGATTCTTGACCTAGAGTTTTATATGTATTTTGTTGGATTGGTGGCCAATGCCAATGTTTTTCTGAATGGACCTACCAGCATTTGTCTATTTAAACAGCCATGGGTCTTGGACTTCCAGGTCAGGATTATTCGCAATTCATGGATTTACCGATGGATTGATCTGTGTGATCTGTTGCTGGATGCAATCCAGAGGAACCCAATTTTGCTGTCATCTCCCAGCATTACACCAGAGAATCACCTCTTAGGTCCTGGACAGGATCAATGATGTCAATGGGGATTGTAGGGCAATGGTAGAGAAGAGCATAGGTTAACTATTTTGACATTATTTCACTTTATATCCACATTTTACAAATGTTCATTATTATTAATTATTTACAAGCATTGTTAGTTGTTTTTATAAGAACACTTTAGTTTCCAGATTGCTAAAATTTTAATAGATTTTACTTAGCCCTGTTACACTTAGAAACTACTAAAGAAAACGCTGATGGATTTTATGGTTGTCAAAGCTGGAGTTGGGGCTTTGTTGGCTTTCAAAGCTGTTGAATGGCCTTTCCAGTGCCAAGCATCCTCAGTCCATCAGTAGATGCCCTGCTGCCCACCAAGTCGTGGCACTGGTTTTGGAGATGCTTTGAGATAGTGAGAATGGTCCTCTAAATTCAGCCAGGTAAGGATGGCCATGGATGTAATATGACTGGTGATTCAGGGCCATTGCATTGGGCAGCATGGTGGCACAGCGGTACAGTTGCTGCCCACAGCACCAGAGACCGGGTTCGATCCTGACTACAGGTGTCCGTACGGAGTTTATACGTTCTCTCCATGACCACTGGGTCCCTGGGTGCTCCGATTTCCTTCCACACTCCAAAGATGTAAAGGTTTGCAGGTTAATTGGCTTCGGTAAAGATTCTAAATTGTCCCTAGGGTGTTGGATTGTGCTAATTTACGGGGATCGCTGGTCGATGCGGATTTGGTGGGCCGAAGGGCCTGATTCCCTGCTGTATCTCCAAAATAAAATAAACTAAACTAAACGTTGAGTCAGCATTACTGATTTGTATAAGTGATTTACCAAGACCCCTTTCAGTGAGTGTAAAAGAAGCCACAAAAACAAATCAAGTCCTGTAGTGTTCTACAATAGAAATGAACAGAAGAGTTACACAAATTAATTAATCTCAATAATTGAGTTTCATCCTATTCTAAAAGCAAATGTAAAAAACTTGACCCTTTGAATTTGACTCTCTTTTGGAACCCACGTTTTCGTTTTATCAGTGTCAATTTCTCCAAATGTGTATTTCTCTAAAGTTGCATATAAACAATCATGTAATAAAGATACAAGCATAAAAGATAATAACCAAGTGTAGCTTCCCTCCGGATCACTCACCATGCTGACTTAGGAATCTATTACCCTTCCTTCATCATTGCTCGGTCCCAAAGAATCATTGACTACACAGAAACATTGAAACGAACTGCAGGAGTTGGGCATCTGCACTTTAAGGCCTTCTCCAGCATTCAACGTGAGCATGGATGAACAATAGGAGTACAATTACATACCAGAGACCTAGAACCTAAGGAATTAGAGATTATTCTGTTTACTACTCTCTTTTCTATGATGTGTGGTAATTGGTGCGAGTACTACCTTCTGCAATGCTTACGCTTCCCATTAGACATTCCTTGGTCTGATTTTTGTTATTCTGCTTCCAGTCACTGAATGTCCACCACCACCACCTCCTCCTGACTACATGCTTGACTTTGATGAATGTCCACCCCCTCCGCCTCCCATAGACTACCTAGATGACCATCACTTGGCACCAGCCAACTACATCGAGAAAGGTACTGCCAGGTTTTTGTTTACTTTTTGTAACAATATTGTTAATATCATTTTCCATGATGATTGCCTGTAAAGCCGATAGATTTCATTCATGTTGAATGGATGATGTTGAGAATGATTTAATACTTGTAAAATGGGGGATGCATATCTATGTGCATATCCAAAAGCCTCTTAAACACCATTATCATATCTGCTTCCACCACCACCTTCTGTGTAAAAAAAAAACTTGCCCTGCACATCTCCTTTAAACTTTGCCCCTCTCACCTTAAAGCTGTGCCCTTTAGTATTTGATAGTTACAATACAATACAATACAATACAATACAATACAATACCGTTTATTTGTCATTTGAACCTCACATGAAGTTCAAATGAAATTTGGTTTCTGCAGTCATACAACAAGAAAAGAACCAAGACACACACCAACACAATCCACACAAACATCCATCACAGCGAATCTCCTCCTCGCTGTGATGGAAGGCAAAGTCTTGTCTCTCCCCTGCTCTCCATTCTTCTCCCGATGTCAAAGTCAAAGTCAAAGCCCCTGGCGGGCGCTAGAAAGTCCCGCGGCCACTTAAAGCCGTGCCGGGCAATGCAAGGCCCTGCTCCGGGTCCCAACGCTGGAGCCCCCGGCGGGCGCTAGCAAGTCCCGCGGCTGTTTAAGCCAAGCCGGGCGATGTAAGGCCCCGCTCCAGGTCACCTTCAACCCCGCAATTCGGGCGGGAGAAGTCGCCGTTGCCGGTGCCGTGCCCTGCAAAGCCAGCTCCCGGTGTCACCAACCACCGGAGTCGGGTCGCAGCAACGCGCCACCACAGCTCTCCACGCTCCGAAGCCGGCCAGCTCCACGATGGTAGGTCCGCAGCTCTGCCGGCTCCGCGACTTGAGCCCCCAGCTCGCTCTGGCTGGAGGCCGCTCCACGGCGCCAGGCCCCAACGACAACGGAGACCCGACAGGGAAAAGGTCGGGTCCCCGTACAGGGAAGAGATTAAAAAGTTTCCCCCACTCACCCCCCCCCCCCCGCCCCCCCCGCCCCCCCGCCCCCCCGCCCCCCCGCCCCCCACACATACACAGTCAAAATCCCACCACAAACTATACCCTCAACAGGACAATAAAATAAAAAAAGACAGACGGACTGCAGAGGCCGCTGCGACGTCGGTCGCGCCACCCACCGTTCCATCCTTTGTAGGGTTGTCCACCCTACCCATGCCTCTCATAAGTTTATATATTTCTCTCAGGTTTGCCCTCAACCCCCAACATTTCAGAGTAAACAGTCCATGTCTGTTCAACCTTTCCTTATAGCAAATACCCTCTAATCCAAGCATCGTTCTGATAAACCTCCCCTGCACCCTCTCCAAGGACCACAATGGGATGACCAGAACTGCCTGCAATACTCCAAATGCAGCCTAATCAAAATCCTATAAAGCTGCAACATGACTTCCTTATTCCTTACATATATACACAATGCCCCAATCAATGAAGGCAAGCATATTATATATCTTCACCATGCTATCTGCAGTGAGTTATGGACTTGGATCCCAACATCCCTCTGTACATTAATGCTGTTCAGGGTCTTGCCTTTAATTTTATATTAGAAACATAGAAACATAGAAAATAGGTGTAGGAGTAGGCCATTCGGCCCTTCGAGCCTGCACCGCCATTCAATATGATCATGGCTGATCATCCACTGATATTTTCCCCTTACATTCAAATCCCCGTACAGTCTCATACTTATCCTAATTTGTATTTCCATTAGCATAAATGTAAACATAAACAATAAATATTAGCATAACTAAAGACTATTATAAGGCATTCATCATTAATATGAGTTGAAAGTGTTAATGAGAGTGAGGTAAAAATGCTTTAAATGTTAAAGATGAGAAAGTCACCTTCAGATAAAGGTTCACGGATGAAAGAGGTGAAGCATTGACTTAAATGGCTTCACTGGGCTATCTGTTGCAATTCTATACCTTATTGTCAGTGCTTCCATCTCTCCCCCCTCTCCACATTCCTGCTGCTTCAATCTTATGCATTTACATCAATTTATCTTCTTTCCAGAAATGTTTTTGACGAGTTTATATTCTCCCATTAGCAATGGTACACTTGTGCTCATCCTTGCCTGAATCGACCTTATAAATTTAAAGTTGGTTTTCAAAATCATCTCCTATCTGTTTTGCCTGATTGATTTAACATAACTTTCTCTCCTTTCAAGCACTCTGTTCTAATAGAACAGCAAACCAATTTAGGGCAAAACAATATCAAAAGCAAAGTCCTTGTTGCATTAGTGGTTCTTGCGAAGATATTTCTGCTTCAATTACTCTGGTTCGGTTTCCAGAATCAGTACTTTGTATCATGCGACACTCAAATGATTTGTGCTTCTCCTCCCCCTCCCTCCAATCCCGTTCCAACCCCTACCTCTCTCTTCACCCCTCAGTTGTTGCTCTCTTTGCCTACAACAAAAACTGCGAAGAAGACTTGACTTTCAAAGAAGGAGAAATTATCTATGTCATCAAGAAGAATGAGAATGGATGGTATGAAGGCATCATCAATGGAATAACCGGCTACTTTCCTGAAAACTATGTACAGCCGATCGATTAATAATAATAATAATGGATGGGATTTATATAGCGCCTTTCTAATACTCAAGGCGCTTTACATCGCATTATTCATTCACTCCTCAGTCACACTCGGTGGTGGTAAGCTACTTCTGTAGCCACAGCTGCCCTGGGGCAGACTGACGGAAGCGTGGCTGCCAATCTGCGCCTACGGCCCCTCCGACCACCACCAGTCACTCACACACATTCACACACATTCACACACAGGCAAAGGTGGGTGAAGTGTCTTGCCCAAGGACACAACGACAGTATGCACTCCAAGCGGGATTCGAACCGGCTACCTTCCGGTTGCCAGCCGAACACTCAGCCCATTGTGCCATCTGCAGGATCACCTGCAGGATTCACCAGCAATGTGTATCATCATGTAATCCTTAGAAGGAGCATGTCTTTTTATTTGGTGGATGAAGGTGATGCCTCTTAAATCTTGCAGCTGACTGATGTCACAGCCCATGGAAGCCTCTTTGTCTGCTGGGCCAGGTTCATATTTACGAAGCATAACATAACCTTCGAATGATGCAGCGAGATTGTAAACCTTAAGACAGCAGCATCCTCAAAATAACCAGGACACTGGACCCATCCTTTCTCTTATGTACAAACTGTACAAAAGGGATGGATTGCACCTTAACAGGTGGGGGACTGGCATTCAGGCAGGCAGGTTTGCCACTGCGACACAGGTGGTTTTAAACTAAATAAGGGGGGTGGGGGGTGGTCAAATGGGATAGTCAAGAATGGAGTTAAAGGGAAAGGGAGTAAAGGGATAGTAAATAACCCCAGAATTAATGGGAGAGAAAGCTCACAAAGGGATAGGAGAGTATGGCCAAGTGTAATAGGGATCGATGTGAATGGTGAGATGCGTAAGGAATTAAAAGTACTGTATTTGAATGCGCGAAGTATAAGATGCAAGTAGATGAGCTTGAGGCTCAGATAGAGGTTGGTAGATATGACATTGTGGGGATTACCAAGACGTGGCTGCAGGAGGATCGGATCTGGGAACTTAATATTCAGGGTTATACAATCTATAGAAAGGACAGGTGGGCAGAGGAGGCGGGATAGCTCTTCTGGTGAGGAATGGAATTCAGTCCCTTGTGAGGGAAGACATAGGGACTGACGAGGTAGAGTCACTGTGGATTGAGTTGAGGAATTGCAAAGGCAAGAAGGCACTAATTGGTGTTATTTACAGACCCCCAAATAGTAGCCCGGATGTAGGGTGTAAGTTGCAGCAGGAGTTAAAACTGGCATGTAACAAAGGTAATGCCACTGTGGTGATTGGGGATTTCAATATGCAGGTAGACTGGGAAAATCAGGTTGGTTCAGGACCCTAAGAAAGAGAGTTTGTGGAGTGCCTCTGAGATGGATTCTTAGAGCAGCTTGTAATGGAGCCGACCAGGGAAAAGGCAATTCTGGATTTAGTGTTGTCCAATGAACCAAATTTGATAAGAGAACTCGAGGTAAAGGAACCGCTTGGAGATAGTGATCATAATATGATTAGTTTTAATCTGCAATTTGTGAAGAAGAAGGTTAAATCGGAAGTGTCAGTGATGCAGTTGAACAAAGGGGACTATGAAGGCATGAGAGAGGAGCTGGTCAAGGTAGACTGGAAAGGGATACTAGCAGGAATGACGGTGGAACAGCAATGGCAGGAATTTCTGGGCATAATCTGGAAGACGCAGGATCATTTCATTCCAAAAAGAAAGAAAGATTCTAAGGGGAGTAGGAGGCAACTGTGGCTAACAAGGGAAGTTAGGGATAGAATAAATCTAAAAGAAAAGATGTATAACACAGCAAAGAGTAGCTGGAAGCCAGAGGATTGGGAAACTTTCTTAGGACAACAGAAGAAAACAAAACGAGCAATACGGGCTGAAAAGATGAAGTACGAGGGGAAGCTGGCCAGGAATATAAAGAAGGACAGTAAAAACTTCTTTAGATATGTTAAGGGAAAAAGAATAGCAAAGTCAAATGTGGGTCCCTTGAAGGCAGACACAGGTGAAATTATTAATGGGGAACAAGGAAATGGCAGAAGAGTTGAACAGGTACTTCGGATCTGTCTTCACTAATGGTATGTTAGCTTTCGTAGCAAAAGGATTTGAGTATAGGAGCAGGGAGGTTCTACTGCAGTTGTACAGGGTCTTGGTGAGACCACACCTGGAGTATTGCGTACAGTTTTGGTCTCCAAATCTGAGGAAGGACATTATTGCCATAGAGGGAGTGCAGAGAAGGTTCACCAGACTGATTCCTGGGATGTCAGGACTGTCTTATGAAGAAAGACTGGATAGACTTGGTTTATACTCTCTAGAATTTAGGAGATTGAGAGGGGATCTTATAGAAACTTACAAAATTCTTAAGGGGTTGGACAGGCTAGATGCAGGAAGATTGCTCCCGATGTTGGGGAAGTCCAGGACAAGGGGTCACAGCTTAAGGATAAGGGGGAAATCCTTTAAAACCGAGATGAGAAGAACTTTTTTCACACAGAGAGTGGTGAATCTCTGGAACTCCCTGCCACAGAGGGTAGTCGAGGCCAGTTCATTGGCTATATTTAAGAGGGAGTTAGATGTGGCCCTTGTGGCTAAGGGGATCAGAGGGTATGGAGAGAAGGCAGGTACGGGATACTGAGTTGGATGATCAGCCATGATCATATTGAATGGCGGTGCAGGCTCGAAGGGCCGAATGGCCTACTCCTGCACCTAATTTCTATGTTTCTATGAAGACACAAACAATCTCCCAGAAGTACAGGAGGACAGAGGATCTAAAGAGGTCGAGGAACTGAAATAAATTTTTATTAGGCGAGAAATTGTATTGGGTAGGCTAATGGGACTGAAGGATGAAATATCCCCAGGGCCTGATGGATTGCATCCCAGGGTCCTCAGGGAGGTGGCTCTAGAAATAGTGGACGCATTGGTGATCATTTTCAAATGTTCAATAGATTCAAGATCAGTTCCTGTGGATTGGAGGATAGCTAATGTTATCCCACTTTTCAAGAAAGGAGCGAGAGAGAAAACGAGGAATTACAGACCAGTTAGCCTGACTTCGGTGGCGGGAAAGATGCTGGAGTCAATTATTAAAGTGGTAATAATGGGGCATTTGGATAGCAGTTAAAGGATTAGTCCATGTCAGCATGGATTTATGAAAGGAAAATCATGCTTGACTAATCTTCTGGAATTTTTTTAGGATGTTTCAAGTAAAATGGATGAAGGGGAGCCAGTGGATGTAGTGTATTTAGACTTTCAGAAAGTCTTTGATAAGGTCCCGCACGGGAGAATGGTGACTAAAATTAAAGCACATGGTATTGGGGGTAGGGTGTTGACGTGGATAGAAAATTGGTTGACAGACAGGAAGCAAAGAGTAGGAGTGAACGGGTCCTTTTCAGAATGGCAGGCAGTGGTGAGTGGAGTGCCGCAAGGCTCGGTGTTGTTAATGATTTGGAAGAGGGAATTAGGAGCAACACTAGCAAGTTTGCGGATGATACACAGCTGGGTGGCAGTGTGAACTGTGAAGAGGATGTTAGGAGGTTGCAGGGTGACCTGGACAGGTTGAGTGAATGGGCAGATGCGTGGCAGATGCAATATAATATAGATAAATGCGAGGTTATCCACTTTGGTGGCAAAAACAAGGGGGCAGATTACTATCTCAATGGGGTTAGGTTAGGTAAGGGGGAGGTACAGCGAGACCTGGGTGTCCTTGTACACCGGTCACTGAAAGTTGGCGTGCAGGTACAGCAGGCAGTGAAGAAAGCTAATGGAATGTTGGCATTCATAACAAGAGGATTTCAGTATAGGAGTAGAGAGGTTCTACTGCAGTTGTATAGGGCTCTGGTAAGACCACATCTGGAGTACTACGTACAGTTTAGTTCTCCTAATTTGAGGAAGGACATCCTTGTGATTGAGGCAGTGCAGCGTAGGTTCACAAGATTGATCCCTGGGATGGCAGGACTGTCATATGAGGAAAGATTGAAAAGACTAGGCTTGTATTCACTGGAGTTTAGAAGGATGAGGGGAGATCTTATAGAAACATATAAAATTATAAAAAGACTGGACAAGCTAGATGCAGGAAAAATGTTCCCAATGTTGGGCGAATCCGGAACAAGGGGCCACAGTCTTATAATAAAGGGGAGGCCATTTAAGACTGAGGTGAGAAAAAACTTTTTCACCCAGAGAGTTGTGAATTTGTGGAATTCCGTGCCGCAGAGGGCAGTGGGGGCCAAATCACTGGGTGGATTTAAGAGGGAGTTAGATAGAGCTCTCGGGGCTAGTGGAGTCAAGGAATATGGGAAGAAGGCAGGCACGAGATATTGATTGGGAACGATCAGCCATGATCACAATGAATGGTGGTGCTGGCTCGAAGGGCCGAATGGCATCCTGCACCTATTTTCTATGGTTCTATGTTTATAGTTCTCTTATATAGTTTCAAGCCAATTTGGAGGTTGTAGTGTTTAATAGCCTTCTGGTCATAGGAAAGAAGCTGCTCCTGAGTGCTTTACATTTCTTTCTTCTTCTCTCCTTAACTGACAGCTCTTGGTGTCTCCTTTTCACCTCTAGCCTTACTCCAACCCCCTCACCTGTATCCATCTATCATTTGCCAGGCAGGCATTGTCCTGCCCACCTCCCTTTTCCGGCTTTCTCCCTACTACAATTAGTCTGACCCAAATTGGCACCTATCCATGTCCTCCTGAGATGCTGCCTGACCCACTGAGTTACTCCAGCACTTTGTGTTTTACTACAAATGAGTGGTTTGACTTTATGAGAAAAAAAAACCACGCATGAGTTCTATTTAACTTTACAGTCACCCTGTTATAGTCAGATCTGTTTTACTAAAGATTATAGACTGAATATAGTAGTTGGAAGGTCATGTTGCAGTTATATAAGACGTTGGTGATACCACATTTAGAGTATTGTGTTCAGTTTTGGGCACCATTTTATAGGAACAATGTTGTCTATCTGGAAAGGGTGTAGAGAAGATTTATAAGGATGTTGCCAGGACCCAAGGGCCTGAGCAAAAGGGACAGGTTGAGCAGACTAGGACTCTATTCCTCGGAGAGCAGGAGTATGAGGGGTGATCTTATAGAGGTGTACAAAATCATGAGAGGAATAGATTGGGTAAACGCACAGAGTCTCTTGCCCAGCGTAGGGGAATCGAGAACCAGAGGACATTGGATTAGTGTGAGGGGGGAGATTTAATAGGAACCTAAGGGGTAACCTTTTTACACAAAATGTGGTGGGTGATTGGAATGAGCTGTCAGAGGAAGTAGTTGAGGCAGGTACTAAGAAACGTTTAGACAGGTACATGAATAGGGTAGGTTTAGAGGGATGTGCACCAAATCCAGGCACGTGGGGCTAGTCTAAATGGAACATGTTGGTCAGTATGGGCAAGTTGGGCCTGTTTCCACACTGTATGATTCTATAACATTGGGGTGTCAGGGTCTGGTCCCACTTTCTGACCTGCCAACATCTCTATGACCTCTTGAATGGCCCAAAGCCTTGAAACACCTCCCAGTCCACCAATTCTCCAATTAGCTGATTGCCTTGGCCACTGTCCTACAGAGGACCCATTGGCCCATGATTAAATAACATTTCACTGCACCCTTTTGGCACAGCTCTCCCAAGGCTTCTGTTTTCTTTGCACACTATCATGTGCTTGGTTCCTAATGCCTGTCAGGGAGCAACAATGGTCAATAGACACTTTTCTAGTTCTATTAGAACATGGAGAAAAGAACAGTACAGGACAGGAACCAACCCTTCGGTCCATAATGTCCATGCCAATCATAATGATGTTAAACTAATCTTGTCTGCCAGCATGTGACCCTATCCCTCTATTCCATGCATATCCATGTGTCTACTCAAAAGATTCTGAAATGACACTATTGTATCTCTATAAACCTCGCCCTACACATCACCTTTAAACTTTGTTCCTCTATCACCTCTTATCTTTAATATTTCCATCCTGGGGAAAAGGTTCTGACTGTCTATCCTATCTATGCCGCTCATAATTTTATATATTTCGATCAGGTCACCTCTCAACCTCCGACACTCCAGAGAAATCAATCTTAGTTTGTCGAACCTCTTTCTTTACAGCTAATACCCTCTGATCCAAGCATCATTCTGGCGAACATCTTTTAGACTTTAGAAATACAAAATGGAAATAGGCCCTTCGGCCCACCGAGTCCGCGCTGACCAGCGATCATTCCGTACACTAGCATTATCCTGCGCTCTAGGAACAATTTACAATTTCTTAGGAGCCAATTAACCGACAAACCTGTACATCTTTGGAGTGTGGGTGGAAACCGGAGTACCCTGAGAAAGCCCACCCAGTCACAAGGAGACCGTTTAAACTGTATAGACAGCACCCTTAGTCAGGAGCGAACCTGGGTCTCTGGAGCTGTTAGGCAGCAACTCTAACGCTGCATCAGTGCGCCGCCCATCTGCACCCTCTCTGAAGCCTCCATATCCTTCCTGTGATGATGCCCAGAACTGCACACAATACTCTAAATGTGGTCTAACCAATGACTGCAGGTGAAAAGCAAATTAAAATGAGAATCATTTTTCTTTCCATGTTCCCCACAAGATTTACAGACGTGCTGTTTGTTTCCCCACTGTAAACTTGGTGAAAGATGTGAACAGACCTTAGTTTTTTTAAGTGGAACTAAGAAGATTTAAGGCTAAAGTTAATGTTGGAACTCTTACTGTGAATGAATACTGAACACTGCTGTAGAAGATTCACTATTTTAACAATACTTAATCTTTGTTGGCCAAAATAACAGATAAATGAATATATTATGATCACGTCAAATATTTGCTAACATAACTGACAATTATAATATCTGATTTGTATAGTAAAACAATTCTTATATTTTGTATGTTTGGTTAATACACTGAAAAATTACTTTGTACTTTTCTGTATAACATTTCCAAAATGCTATCTTTCTAAAAATACAATGAGACGAATGAGCTATTTGTTACTTCACGGTCTTCTTTGAAAATAATTGTGACAAATGAAATCGTGGGAAGATTTAATGGAGGTGTATAAATAAATGAATGGACTGATAGGGGACCGAACTGCCTGAGTAGAGGGCACCAACCAGAGGATAGAACTTTAACTTAAGAGGTAGAAGGTTTAGTGAGCTGTTGAGAAAACAAGATATTTTATTAACAAGTTGTATAATAATAATAATAAATTTTATATTTAATGGGCGCCTTTCATACAAAATCTCAAGGACACCTTACATAATAACATATAATCGGAATATAACAAGTAATAAAGACATCACAGAGACACAAATTAAAAACAGGATTCAATCCAAAAACAGAAAATCAAAAACAGTGTGAAGAGGGAGCAGCGGCAACCAATTCGCGCCAGCGTCCACTCTCCCTTCACGGCAGCCATCTTGGACACAGACCTACAGGACTACAATTAGACAAAAAAAATCATCCCCCCACAGTGGATAGCACTGTGGAGGAAGGCACAATGTCCAGTCCCCACCCCATGTTCACCCCAAAGTCATGCCTATTGAGGCCACCGCAATTGCCTCTACGGAGGCCCGATGTTCCTGGCCGTTCTCACCGGGTGGTCTTGCCCTGGCGTCGGGAGAGTCCTTTTGGCGGCTGGGCCACTTGGAACGGCCGCTTCCTGGTTGGAGCCCGCGGCTGCTGAAGCCGACAAGGCCGCGCCGGTTTGGAGCGCCCAGGCTCCCGTTGGTAAAGTTGGTAAAGCTCCAGCGCGTCGCTCCAGAGCGGCGACCCAGGCAAGGGATCGCCCGCTCCACACCGCTCCGCTCCAGCGCTCCAATGCTGTGCCGCCGCCGAGGCCGAGGTGCTGGGCGGTTCCTGCCAGGAAACGGCGCTCCAAGCCCGCAGGTAGGCCACGAGGACGGGTCAACGGGCAGCCCGGAGAAAAGGTTGCCACACCGACCAGGTAGGGACCTAGAAATTCAGTTAATACCTACCCCCCACATTAAAAAGACCATATCCCCTACAAACAAAAAACAGGACTCACTAAAAACTATTAAAAAAACGGATTTAAAACGGACGGCTGCTGGCTAACAGCCGTTCACCAAGATGGCTCCTCCTCCTTTGAGTGTGGAAGTCACGGCTGGGAGGGTGATTTGAGGCAGACATCCTCTCCTTATTCAGAAAGTATCAAGAGGAGCACTTGTAGTGCCACAACCAACAGGGTAATGAAATGAGAGATGTGAAGTACGTAATGGGTTGAAAGAACACCTTCTGGTGCATGGATAGGGCCAACAGGTACATGGATTGGATACGGACCAAATGCGGGCAGGTGGGACTAGTGTAGCTGGGACATGTTGGCCAGTGTGGGCATGTTTGGCCGAAAGGCCTGTTTCCACATTGCATCACTCTATGACTCCTGGGCTTTCTTTGTATAGCTGCAGTACTGCAGCTCTATCCATGAGCCAGTATATATAGAATAATGGCTGGGTCAGAGCAGGACTTTGCACCATCCAGTAACTATGAAAAGGCTGCCCGTGTACACAGACGTGTGTGGATTAATATGACACTTCTAAAGTTATATATCAGTGGGGATCCCTATATCAGTCAAAGGGACAGAGGTTCAAGAACAGATTCTAAGATTTTCCCTTTTGTTGAGCTAATGGATATAATTGTAACATTTTAATGGTATCACAGATCATGATTCTTATAGAAATTGAAATACATTTTACGTGATTCTGCGAATATAGTTTGCAATTTTTGCCTTCAAATTGCACAACACACCTGTCATAAAATAGGTCTCCTTCAGTCCTGCAAATGATGTTATGAATATGTCTGGAGCTTATTTTTAGAAGAGATGCTGTTATATCCACCTATAGTGACAATGACTTGTATATAACATGGCAGGGTTTCTCAAAGAACTTCCTAGGAATGTAATCGACACTGGGCCAGATCAGACTTGTGTGTGGGGAGCAGCTTGGTGGAGAACAGCTGGCACTGGCAGCGTAGCGGTAGAGTTGCTGCCTTACAGCGCGAGAGGTTTGATCCTGGCAATGGGTGCTGTTCGTACGGTTTGTACGTTCTCTCCGTGACCTGCATGGGTTTTCTCCGAGATCTTCGCTTTCCTCCCACACGCCAAAGACGTCCAGGTTTGTAGGTTAATTGGCTTGGTGTAAATGTAAAATTGTCCCTAGTGTGTGTAGAGTAGTGTTACTGAGAGGGGTGAGGAGAGAGGGAGATGGAGAGGGGGGAGAGAGGGTGGAAGGGGAGGAGGAGAGTGGGGTGGGGGAGGGGATGAGAGAGTGGTGGGGGAGGGGAGAGAGGGAGGAGGGGGGAGAAGGGAGGGGAAGGAGGAGGGAGAGGGGGAAGGGGAGAGAGGGGGAAGAGTGCGGAGGGAGGGGGAAGAGTGCGGAGGGAGGGGGAGAGTGGTAGGAGGGCGGGGGGGGAGTGGGATGGGAGGGGGAAGGGTAGGGGGAGAGAGGGGAAATAGGATGAGGGGAGGGAGGAGGGTAAGAGTGCGGAAGAGGGGCAGAAGGGGTAGGTGGGAGCGGTGGAAGAGGCAGGTATGGGTAGGGGCGCAGAGGTGGGGGGTGGGGGGAAGAGGGGTGGGGGTGGGGTGGGAGGGGCAGGAGGGAGAGGGGGTGAGGACGAGGCAGAGGGGGAAAGGGAGGAGGAGAGATGAGGGGGTGCGCGATGGGGGCTGAGAGAGAGGGAGGGAGAGGGGGGAAAGCTGGGGGGAGGGGGAGACGAGAAAGGGAGGGGAGGATGGAGGTGAGGGAGAGGGAGGAGAGGGGGAAGAGTGTGGACGGAGGGAGGGGGAGAGGTGGGTAGGGGGGAGAGAGGGGGAAGAGTGGGGAGGGAGAGGGAAGGGGGGCCTGGGCGAGCGATGGGGTGGGGGAGGGAGATGGGGAGTGGGGGGGAGATAAGGGAAGAAGGGGAGAGGTGTAGCGGGGGGGAGTGGGTGGAAGGGGGGTGGAGGGAGGGGGGAGAGGGGTAGGGGGAGTGGTGGAAGAGGGACAGAGGGGTAGGGGAAGGGGTGGGGATAGAGGGGAGCGAGGGGGAAGGGAAGGGTGGGGGAGGGAGAGGGGGGGGGAAAGGGGAGAAGAGAAGGGGAAGAGTGGGGAGGGAGGGCAGAGAGGGGTAGGGGGGTGGTGGAAGGGGGACAGGGTAGGGGGCTGGAGGAAAGATGGAGGGGGGTGGGGCAGATAGGGAAGGGGGGTGGGGGGGAGAGGGATGAGCGTGGGAGGAGGAGGGGAGGGAGAGGGGTTAGGAGAGGGGGAGGAGAGAGGGGTGGGGGATGGGAGGAGGGAGGGATGGGGAGGGGGAGAGAGGTGTGGGGAGGGGCGGAGGAGGGAGATGGGGTAGGGGAGGGAGGGGGTAGAGTGTGGAGGGAGGGGGAGAGGGGTGGGGGGAGAGAGGGGAAAGAGTGGGGAGGGAGTGGGAGGGGGAGGGGGGGAGGTAAGTGGTAGAGTGGGGAGGGAAGGAGGGGAGAGGGGCAGGGGGGAGTGGTGGAAGAGGGACAGGGGGAGTGGTGGAAGGGGTGGGGAGAGAGGGTAGGG
The DNA here is from genome assembly GCF_010909765.2 of Amblyraja radiata. NCBI lineage: Eukaryota > Metazoa > Chordata > Chondrichthyes > Rajiformes > Rajidae > Amblyraja > Amblyraja radiata. The sequence continues at coordinate 19,965,100 of NC_045971.1, forward strand.
AGGGGAAGGGAGGGGGAGACAGAGGGGTGGGGGAAGGAGAGGGAGAGTGGTGGGGTAAGGGGGAGAGAAGTGGAAGAGTGGGGAGGGAGGGGTAGGGGGAATGGTGGAAGAGGGACAGAAGGGTAGGGGGAAGGGGGCGGGGGAGAGAGGGAAGGGTGCGGTAGAGAGGGAAAGGTGGTGGGGGAGAGAGGGATGGGAGAGGGGTGAGGAGAGGGAGATGGAGATGGAGAGGGGGAGGTGAGAGGGGTGGGAGCGAGGAGAGAGGGGGAGGGGGAGAGAGGTGTGGGGGAGGGGGAGGGATGCGAGGAGGGAGATGGGGTAGGGGTAGAGGGGGAAGAGTGTGGATGGAGGAGGAAGAGAGGGTAGAGGAAGGGGGTGGGGGGAGGGAAGGGGGGTGGGGGAGGGGGCGGGGGAGAGAGGGAAGGGGGGGAGGGAAGGGCAGTGGATGAGAGGGATGGGGAGGGTGGGATGGAGGAGGAAGGGGAGGTGCGAAATGGGGTAGGGGAGGGAGGGGGAAGAGTGTGGAGGGAGGGGGAGAGGGGTGGGGGGGAGAGACGGGAAATAGTGGGGAGGGAGAGTGGAAGGGGAAGGGTAGGGGCAGTCCATCTGTTCCTCATTCCCTACCACCCCCAATCCTCTTTCTCTATTCCCACGCACGTGATGACGCGCTTCGACACAGGCTGCGGGGGTGGGGGGGAGGGGGCTGGGGCTGGGGCTGCTGCAAAGGCATATGTAAATGGATCCATTCCGATTGGACATCTGTGAGCATTGGGCATTGTGACATCACACGATGGAACGTTCACCAACATTCTATGGGTGAGAAGCTGTTTTAAAAAAAATTTGGGGTGTGGGTGAAAAGGATTTTATTAAAAATGTGTACATAAACACGACAAAATTTAATCAGGAGTGGATACTTGGAATGAAAAGTGAAATCTCTGCGTCTGGTGTTGGCGTAGCAACGAATCAAAGGCTGGCAGCCACAAGTCAGGCAGAAACACACACAGCCAGCCGGCAGCCACAGAGTTTTATATTATAACTAGACCAAGTGCAGACCCGTTGGGTCTGTTTCCCCAACGCGCGTTTGCGGGGGGTGCTGCGAAATCACACTCACACTAATCACCCCCCAAACACACAGGTGGGGGTAGGGGGGAGGGGAGACGGGGTGGGGAGAGGGGAGGGTGAGAAGGGAGGGAGTGGTGAGGAGGAGGAGGAAATGGGAGAGATTTGGGAGAGGAGGGCGGGGTAGAGGGAGAGAGAGGGGGACGGGTAGGGGGAAGAGAGTGGGGAGTGGGAGGAGAGCGGGAGGGCAGGAATGGGGGGAGATGGGGGTGAAGGGGGTGGGAGAGGGGAAGGGGGTGGGAGACGAGGTGGGGAGAGGGGAGGGTGAGAAGGGAGGGAGTGGTGAGGAGGAGGAGGAAACGGGATAGATTTGAGAGGGAGAGGAGGGCGGGGTAGGGGGAGAGAGAGGGGGATGGGAAGGGGAGGAGAGCGGTGAGGGCAGGAAGGGGGGAGAAGAGGGGTAGGGGGTGGGAGAGGGGTAGCGGGGAGTGGTGCAAGAGAGAGGGGAAGGGGGTGGGGGGGAGAAGGGGGTGAAGAGGGGTGCGGGAGGGGATGGGAGGGGAGTAGGAGAGTGGGGTGGGGAGGGGATGAGAGAGGGGTTGGGAGGAGGGAGAGAGGGGTGGGAGAAGGGGAGAGAGGGAGTAGGAGGGAGGAAGGGGAGGAGGAGGGAGAGGGGAAGAGTGTGGAGGGAGGGTGAGAGTAGTAGGGGGGCGGGGAAGAGTGGCATGGGAGGGGGAGAGGGGTAGGGGGGAGAGAGGGGGAATAGTGGTGAGGGAGCGGGAGGATAAGAGTGCGGAAGATGGGTAGGGGGAGTTGTGGAAGAGGCAGAGATGGGTAGGGGGGAGAGGTGGGGGGAGAGAGGGTTGGGGGTTGGCGTGGGGGTTGGGGTGGGTGGGGAGGAGGGAGAGGGGTGAGGAGAGAGAGAGAGGGGGGAAAGTGAGGAGGAGAGAGGGGTGCGGGAGGGGGTGAGCGAAGGTGGGGGGGAGGGGGGAAAGAGGGTGGGGGAGGGGGAGAGAGGAGAGAGGGAGGGGAGGATGGGGACGGAGGAGGACGGAGGAGGGAGGGGACGGAGAGAGGAGAGAGGGAGGGGACGGAGGAGGGAGCGGGGGAAGAGTGAGGAGGGAGGGGGAGAGGGGTAGGGGAGAGAGAAGGGGAAGAATGTGGAGGGAGGGGGAGAGCGGAGAGGGGGAAGAGTGGGGGTAGAGGGGTGGGGGATGGTGGGGGTGGGGGTAGATAAGTGGAAGAATGGGGAGGGAGGGGGAGAGGTGTAGGGGGAGTGGTGGAATTTGGAGAGAGGGAGGGGGAGGGGCAGGGGAGAGAGTTGTGGGGAGGGAGGAGGGAGATGGGGTGGGGGAGAGAGGGGGAAGAGTGTGCAGGGAGCGGGAGGAGTGGGGAGGGAGAAAGGGGGTGGGGGAGAGAGGGATGGGGGAGGGTGACAGAGGTGTGGGGGAGGGGGAGGAGGGAGATGGGGGAGGAGGGAGATGGGGTAGGGGAGGGAGGGGAGGAGGGAGATGTGGTAGGGGAGGGAGGGGGAAGAGTGTGGAGGGAGAGGGAGGGGAGGGGTGGGGGTGGTGCAAAGGCATATGTAAATGATCCATTACGATTGGACATCTGTGAGCATTGGGCATTGTGACATCACATGATGGAATGTTCACCAACATTCTATGGCTGAGGGCTGTTTTTTTTTTGAAATGTTGTGGAGGGGGGGGGGGGGGGGGAGTGGGGGAAGAGTGTGGATGGAGGAGGAAGATTGGATAGAGGAAGGGGGTGGGGGAGGGAAGGGGGGTGGGGGAGGGGGCGGGGGAGAGAGGGAAGGGAGGGAGGGAAGGGCAGTGGAGGAGAGGGATGGGGGTGGGAGGGGGAGGGGGAAGAGAGGGAGGGGTGAGGAGAGGGAGATGGAGAGGGGGAGGAGAGAGGGATGGGGAGGGGGAGAGAGGGATGGGGGGGGGGGTTGGGAGACGGATTTTATTAAAAAATGTGTGCATAAACACGACAAAATTTAATCAGGAGTGGATACTTGGAATGAAAAGTGAAATCTCTACCGAAATGGAAAAAATCTCGGCGATTCTGTGTCTGGTGTTGGCGTAGCAACGAATTAAAGGCTGGCAGCCACAAGTCAGGCAGACACACACACACAACACACACACAACACACACACAACACACACACTGGACTTTGTGCCTTCCCTCATGGTGGGAGCCATTTTGGGGGGATGTTCTTTGTCTTTAAGCATCTCATTGGTGTTATGTCTGTATTCTTTCTTTGTGTGCTGCAAAATGGAAAAAAGCATTTCACTTCATTACACCTCGGTGTATGTGAATGTGACCAATTAAATGCCTTTGCGCGCGCACACACACACACACACACACACACACACACACACACACACACACACACACACACACACACACACACACACACACACACACACACACACACACACACACACACACACACACACACACACACACACATTCAAGTTCAAGTGAGTTTATTGTCATGTGTCCCTGTATAGGACAATGAAATTCTCGCTTTGCTTAAGCACACAGAAAATAGTAGGCATTTACTACAAAACTGATAAATGTGTCCATATACCATGATATAAATATATACACACATGAATAAATAAACTGATAGTGCAAATAACAGAAAGTGGTTGCTAATAATCAGAGTTTTGTCCGAGCCAGGTTTAATAGCCTGATGGCTGAGGGGAAGTAGCTATTCCTGAACCTGGTTGTTGCAGTCTTCAGGCTCCTGTACCTTCTACCTGAAGGTAGCAGGGAGATGAGTGTGTGGCCAGGATGGTGTGGGTCTTTGATGATACTGCCAGCCTTTTTGAGGCAGCGACTGCGATAAATCCCCTCGATGGAAGGAAGGTCAGAGCCGATGATGGACTGGGCAGTGTTTACTACTTTTTGTAGTCTTTTCCTCTCCAGGGCGCTCAAATTGCCGAACCAAGCCACGATGCAACCGGTCAGCATGCTCTCGACTGTGCACCTGTAGAAGTTAGAGAGAGTCTTCCTTGACAATCCGACTCTCCGTAATCTTCTCAGGAAGTAGAGGCGCTGATGTGCTTTTTTGATGATTGCATTAGTGTTCTCGGACCAGGAAAGATCTTCAGAGATGTGCACGCCCAGGAATTTGAAGCTCTTGACCCTTTCAACCATCGACCCGTTGATATAAATGGGGCTGTGGGTCCCCCTCCTACTCCTTCCAAAGTCCACAATCAGTTCCTTGGTTTTTTCTGCTACACTGTGGTATCTGCTCAAAATATGGCGACTTTGAAGTTGTTTTACACAGAGAGTGGTGAATCTGTGGAATTCTCTGCCACAGAAAGTAGTTGAGGCCAGTTCATTGGCTATATTTAAGAGGGAGTTATATGTGGCTCTTGTGGCTAAAGGGAGAGAAGGCAGGTACAGGATACTGAGTTGGATGATCAGCCATGATCATATCGAATGGCGGTGCAGGCTCGAAGGGCCGAATGGCCTACTCCTGCACCTATTTTCTATGTTTCTATGTTCTCCTCCTCTCTCTGACCTGTTCTGTGAGACCGGGGGGGGGGGGGGGGGGGAACATTGGGGCAAAAACGTCTTTGGAGTGGGGGAGGAAACAGAAGTTCTCGGAGAAAATTCATGCAACTCCAGATGTACGGACAAGCCCCCCATAGCTAACCCTCCACATTGCGACTCTTTGTATGCCTGGGTATGCAAAACGAAGCATCTCACTGTGACTTGTCACATGCAACAATAAAAGTATCCCAATGCTCACTGCTCCCCCTCTATGATTCCTGCTGCTCTCCTGCTCTTCAACCATGTTCTGACATCAGTCTGAAGAAAGTTCCCGACCCAAAACATCATTTGTCCATTGCCCACACAGATATTGCCTGACCTGCTTAAGTTCCTCCAACACTTTGTGTTTTGCTCAAGATTCCAGCATCTGCAGTTCCTTGTATCTGGTCCCTCAATTTTACTTCAAGGGCAATAGAGAAAGTAGCATGGCTCCATTTATTCAAGCTGACCTCGAGTTAAAAGGTAAGTTAAGTGCAGGTAAATGATTTCTTTTTTGTGTGTTTGGTACATCAGTTTTATTATTAGTGCTTTTTTCAAGATAAAACTGACAGTTGCAATACTAACAATGTCCTGACAGTGGCAATGCAGAGCTATTATAAATTTCAACCGGGACATTATAAAAGAAACTAATCCTGTGATGCATTCTATTACACCATGTTATTACTAAATTAAGTTGAAGGGCTCAGTATATACTGCACAAACAGTCATTGACTAACCTTTCTATAAAGTCACTTAGTCGTGCTATTTACAAAATTCTCTGAGAAAGTACAAGAGATCATTTTGAATATTAAAATATAAATTAAAACTGTATTACGAAAAATGAATGTTAATCCATTGAATAAACATAAAGTAGATGAACATGAGTTTTCTGGGGATAATTAGTTATACAACGTGTAACTATTATATTTGAATCATGGAGTTGATCCCATGTCACCTCTGCATTCCAGCACTGAGCTCACATTTTACCCCAGACAGCAGCCTATAAATATCTTCTCCTTCTCCCTTGGGAATTATGTTGGACTGATGATGGCTTCTCTCCAGTCTGGTTCTGTGGGTCTGAAGTGACCGATGCTGCCAATCTGTCATGGGTAGACATTTCCACAATGGGGCGGAAGGTGTTTGATTGGACGGGCGGATGGTATGAAAGAGAGTGTTCGCCTGCAAATGCTAATACTGAGTCTCTGCATGCTGCCAATGCATGAACTCCATTCCCGCAATACTTCACATGTTCATTGGTCATGCGCCAGGGATTACCATGGTTCAGTGGTGAACTTGCATGTTTCCATAGATGAAAGACATGCAAAAATTAGTACATGTGACAATAAAAGACCTTTGAAACCTTTGACCCGAAACGTCGCCTATTCCTTCTCTTCAGAGATGCTGCCTGACCCGCTGAGTTACTCCAGCTTTTTGTGTCTATATTCAAAAAAATGTGAGATACTCGTATAATCCCCATCTGGGTCACGACTGTTCTTCAACGCAGAAAACTTGTCCTCTTTAACTGATCTGTGTTTTATGATCCTCCAAACTATGAAAAAGTCCTCCAAGTTTCACACCTGATCAGTTATTGTCACCTTCCATGAGGCAATGAGTGATGGGCTGCAAATGCCGACCTTTCTCAACATTATCAGAAAGTGAATAATTCAAAAACAAAATCCTACGGTCCAGTTTTGACATTGGTTTTCTGTGTGTTTTACTAGCACCAACAACAAAAAATCTTAAACTGTATACCAAAGTGAGAAAGCAGCAGCAAAAGAATTGAGAATGAAGAGATTTTAACAAAACATCAATTGAGAATCAGGTGGAATTGAATCAAGCATCCTTTATTCACAGTGCCATGAAGCACTGATTAAACCTGCTGTCAGAGGTTCACACAACTTTTTTAAGTTGTTTCTTCTTAAGTCTCCGTTTAAGAAAAATAAGATCTACATACACAATTCGCCTGAGAATGGCAGAGGCACAGAGAAGTCCTCCATGCATAGCTCCTGCTATCCCATTGGAAAAGACATCTTGACCTGCAAGAGAATGCATCGAGATAAGTGGATGGATTGCAGTTTGGAATTTAGAGAGATACATCATGGAAACAGACCCTTCTGCCCACAGGGTCCACACTGCCAATCGGTCACCCGAACACACTACTTCCAGGTTACCCCACTTTCTCATCTATTCACTACACAATAGGTGGAATTTAAAGAGGCCAATTCATATACCAAACGGAGACTCGGTGATCATTTTGTTGAACACTTTCTCTAGGTCTGTTGAGGTCTATGGCATCTGCTGGTTACTTCCCATACTGACCTCTCTGTCCTGGGCCTCCTCCATGGCAAGAATGAGGTCACAGACAATTTGGAGGAACAGCACCTCATATTTCACTTGAGCAGCTTACAACCAAGCGGTATGAACTTTGAATTCTTTAATTTTAAGTAACTTCTACGTTCATTCCCCCCCCCCCACAAGCCTAGTTGTTTAACCAGTTCCACAGTTCTTCATGTTGTTTTGTCCACAGTTCTCAACATTGTTTCCCTCATGACATTACACCTTCCCTAGCCAGCAATGGGCCTAACAGGCAAAGCCCTGCCTGAGGCCATTTGTGGACAGCTCAGATTGGTCCTGGTCCTTTCTTGCCTCCAGCTCTTCACCAAGGGAATTCGAGAACCAGAGGACATAGGTTTAAGGTGAGAGAGGGAAATTGGAATAGGAACCTGAGGGGCAACGTTTTCACACAGAGAGTGGTGTATTTATGGAATGAACTGCCAAAGGAGGTAGTTGAGGCAGGTACTATAACAACATTTGAACAACATTTGGACAAGTACACAGATAAAAAGGTTTAGAGGGCTCTGGGCCAAGCACATGTAGGTGGGACTAGTGTGGATGGGCATCTTGGTTGGCATGGGCAAGTTGGGCAGAAGGGCCTGTTTCTGTGCTGGATGACACTATGACTCCTGGGGGAAACACACAGAGAACGGGAAACCCCGCAGAGAGAGCACCCGAGCTCAGGATCGAACCCGGGTCACTGGCACCGTGAGGCAGCAGCACTGTCACCTGTGCCACTGTGTCACCCTCCAAAGGAATCAAGGCCTGAAACATGGTTTGCCATGGTTTTTGATTTGATTTGATTAGATTTAATTTATTGTCACTGTCTTCAGTTAAGAGACAACAAAATTCTCTTTCCCTTACAGTCATACAAAAAATAAAATAAAAAACAAAACAAAACAAAAACACAGAACACAGTAGTCCACAACACAAACATCCCCACAGCGGCACCAAATTTCCCCACTGTGAGAGAAGGAACCAAAGTCCAGTCAACCTCCTCGCTGATGTTCCCCAATGTTCACCCGTGGTCGGGGCCACCCGAGCACCCCGTAGTCGCCGCTACAGACGGCCCGATGTTCAGGCCCTCTCGCCGGGAATGATGGAACCCCGACGTTGAACGGGAGAACATCCTCAGCGGCCTGGACCTCTGAATCGGCCACCTTCCACCGGAATCCGTGGCTCCCGATGTCCACAGGCTGCGCTGGGCGGAGATTCGCGCTGGCGACCCCCGGCAAAGGGTCCCAGGACTCCGCGATGTTAAAGTCAGCGCCGCCCGCGTTGGGAGCTGTGCACCCACAGCTCCGCGATGTTGGAGCAGCGGCCCAACACTCCGGAACTCCAAGTGGTGATTCCAGGTAAGGCCTCGCCCGCTCCGCGATATATCGAGCGCAGCACCGCAGCTGCTGCAGCTCTGGTCTGGTCCCAGCAGGAAAGGTCGCGTAATTCCAGTTGGTAGGCCGCGGGGGGGGGGGCGAGTACGCAACTCGAATAATAGCCGCATCCTCGCCAGGAAGCGAATGAAGGACGGTTTACCCCTTACCCTACCCGCTTCCCCCCACATAAAATACTGAAAAAAACTATAAAAACACACTCTAAACACAACAAAAACCAGACCGCGGGCGGAGGCAGCCAGTAACAGCGCCACCGGATATCCAGGGGAGTGTGCATTAGTTTTTTATAGAACGTGTAAAACCTTAAAACGTGTTGTAACCATGGAGATTGTGTGGAAGAGATTTGTCACGGCATTGCCATTGGTTGTTACATGTTTGTGAGGTTGAACACCAGTGGTCATCTGAATAGTGCCCAAACTGAAAAATTAATTGGGAAATTCATTTTCCCTGACAATCTCCATGAAGTTAACACTTTTATGAAATTGAAACAGAAAACGTTGGGGATAGTCGACATCTGAAGGCTTTCCTTTCACTTTTTGATTTGATGAAATTCAATTTTTTTTCAGCTGAGAATAAATTTTCCCAAACAGGCTCAAATCATTTTTTTCCAGAGCTGAGACCATTAGTGAGCAATTTTTACTTTGTCCATCTCTGCCTTGGGTGTCCAAGTCTTGCTCGTGTGGGACGGAATGATCTAAAGGGAAATACAAGCAAAAAAATAGAACGAGGCACTGAAGGATTTCATCAGTCCTTGCTCTCAGGCAGCTTCTATGCACTGAGCTTTGAGACACGATCGAAACACTTATCTTTTCTCATAGTGCAACAACCATTCCTGAGGTACAGCAAAAGATCTATACTGTGCAAGCTGTGACGATCAAAGTTATAAAGGGAAGCAGCCAAAGCACATGGTCACATCTGATCTTCTGCCAGAAAGCTAGTGGGCACGGGGTTAAGGTGAGAGGTAATATAAACCTGAGAGGCAACATTTTCACACATATACCCAAGGTGGTGGGTATATGGAAAAAGCTGCCAGAGGAGGTAGTTGAGGCAGGTAAAATAACAACATTTAAAAGACACAAAATGGTAGAGTGACTCAACGGGTCAGGCAGTATCACTGGAGAGCATAGATCGGTTACGTTTCGGGCTGAAGAAGGGTCCCGACCAGAAACTTCACCTATCCATGTTCTCCAGGGTTGCTGCCTGACCCGCTGAGTTACTCCAGCATTTGGTGTCTTTCCTTGGTAAACCAGCACCTGCAGTTCCTTGTTACAGCATTGAAAAGTCATTTGGACAGGGAACGATTTAGAGGAATATGGCCCAGACGTGGGCAGGAGGAACTAGTGTTGATCGGCATGGAAGATTGGGCTGAAGATTCTGTTTCAGTGCCGCATGACTCCATGACTAAAATATGTATTAATTATATGTATTAATTAAGAAAATGTGGGTTGAAGAATTGTTGTCTGGTTACAGGCAAGTCCTGGCACAGGAAGAATTTCAACATGCAGAGGCAAACCTATAATTACATTCTTGCTGTTATATTAATACCTGATTCTGTCCCTGTCAACATAGTGAAGTAGCTAGTTAACCGACATTCCTGCTTGGTTGGAATAGACTCAGCCGAATGCTTACCAGTGAGGTAAAGGTTCTTCACGGGCGTTTTGGCTCTGATGGAGGCGACGACTTCAGGAGTGAACCGATGAAGGTCCTGCTCGATACCGTACATCTCCCCTCGAGGTGCAGCCAGGTAGTACTGATTACTGAGAGGAGTCGCCGCATTGATGTATTCAATCTAGGATTTTCACACATACATTTTAAACAATAATTTCTCGTTGATTAATTGATGACGACAGATAAACACAAAAAGCTGGAGTAACTCTGCGGGACAGGCAGCATCTCTGGAGAGAAGAAATTGATTACTGCATTTTCTTTCGTTGCCAGACAACCCAAATATTTCTCTAGATCACGCCGCTCTCTCTCGTTTCCCTATCCCCTGATTCTCAGTCTGAAGAACGGTCTCGACCCGAAACATCACCTGTTCCTTTTCTCCAAAGATGCTGTCTGCCCCGCTGAGTTATTCTAGCTTTTTGTGTCTATCTTTGATTTAAATCAGCATTAAATGCAGTTCCTTTCAACACACATCGTAAAATAATGTCACATTATGGCTATCTTGTGCAGCAGAGTGGTGTGCCCAGTAAAGCAAAGTTCCACAGCTCCAGGGACCCAGGTTTAGTTTAGTTTAGTTCAGTTTATTGCCACGTGTACCAAGGTACAGTGAAAACTTTTGTTGCATGCTAACCAGTCAGCGGAAAGACTATACATGATCACAATCGAGCCATCCACAGATGAACAGATACATGATAAAGCGAATAACATTTAGTGCAAGATAAAATCCAGTAAAGTCCAATTAAAGATAGTCCAAGGGTTTCCAGTGAGATAGATAATAGCTCAGGACCATTCTCTAGTTATTGATAGGATGATTTAGTTGCCTGATAACAGCTGGGAATAAACTGTACCTGATCTCTGGTACTGATTGGGATTATATTGCACGTTCTCCCCTTAACCACATAGGTGTACTCCCACACACCAAAGACCAATATGTTAATTGATCACTTGTGTTCTTCGACGGAGGAAATCAGCCACCCTTACTTGGTCTGGTCAACGTCTGGCCCCAGAGCCTCTGAGGTGATTGACTCAAGTTCAATTTCACATTTATTGCCACATGCACCAATTAAGGTACAGTCAAATTTGACTTACCATGAAGCCATACAATCAAAAGAGCACAATACACAGTAGAATACAACATGAACATCCACCACAGTGTAATCAACATTCTTCACTGTGGTGGAATGCAATAACTTTCAGTCAGTCCTCCTCCTTTGTTCATCTTGACAGCACCCTGAATAATACCACAAGACATTTGTTTCAGCGGGCAATGAGGTCAGACCAGTAATACTGGCAACAAATAAATAAATAGCTAGAAGAACCACGGTTTTAATGATACCTTATCCTTCAGCTGTGGAAACAAATCTATGGCCCGGTCCAATAGTTTCCTGGCAATGTCCATCTTCCACGTCTCGTAGTCCGCCCCTCGACTCTTTACTTTTTCATCTTTCCATTCCTCGAACCACTCGTAGCGAGCCATGGTCAGAATTGTCATACACGAATTTCCTGATAATCAGAAATGTTAGTTTGAGTTTAGTTTAGAAATACTGCCTTGAAACAGGCCTTCCGTCCCACCGAGCCCACACCAATTATCGAGCACCCATTCACACTATTTCTACGTTATCCCACTTTTACATCCACCTTCTACACGCGAAAGGTAATGTACTGCGATCAATTAACCTACATGCCCGCAGTTCTTTGGGATGTAGGAGGGAACCGGAGCACCCGGAGGAAACCCACATGATCACAGCGAGAACGTGCATACTCCACACAGACAGCATCCGAGGTCAGGATCGAACCCGGATCTCTGGCACTGTGAGTTCTACTGCTGTGCCTCCGTATAGCACATATAGCCGTATAACTGCGCCATGTAGCTTTATTCTCCAGTCCCACTGCTCTAGATGGCTTGTAAAGACCAAAGATTTAATACATCTCAATAATGTCTGATGACATTTTTATCTCTGCATATTGCAGAAAGATTAGTGAAGCAAATCAGGCCTGATTTGAGGAGATATTAACTTTTCTTCTTAACACAGGCATTTGTAATCAGACACAGTAATAATATTCTCAATTGTAAAATATAGATCAACCAAAATGTTTTAATGTTTTTTGACAAATGTTTCCGTTTCTCCACAGACTGCCTTTTAATAATTGGGTGCGGATGAATTAAGCTCCAAATTGCTTCTTAATTCCATCAAGAATGTATCTTTTGATCAACACTGTGGATTGTTAATGGGAGGAAGTCCCTTTTCCTTGAAACATTCACTCTCCTTTAGAACTTGGTTGAGTTAAAATATAAAGAGAAGGATGATAGCAAGACAAATAGTCCCATTGTACATTAAAAAAAAGTATTATTAAAATTTGTTTAGTCACCAATGGCAATAAAATCAAATGGGGACCTTGCGGGTGGTGGGAGGGGGGACGGTGAGGGTGGGGGGGTGGGGGTACTTTTGTAACTTTGTCAGCGCCAAAATGTGGCAACACTTGTGTACTGCCTAGATGAGGTCTGCTATATGATTTTACCAGGCTTTATGCAAAACACCATTTCACTGCACCTACAGTAGTCACGTCAAGTCAAGTCAAGTCAAGTCTATTCGTCACATACACATACGAGATGTGCAGTGAAATGAAAAGTGGCAATGCTCGCGGACTTTGTGCTAAAAAACAAACAAACAAACAACCAAACAAACTACAAACAGGTACATGTAGGCAGTAGGTACATGTAACAATAACTATAGAATCATAGAATCATAGAAAGTAGGTGCGAGAGTAGACCACCAGGTCCGTCGAGCCCGCACCGCCATTCACTCATGGCTGAACACCAAACAGACACACTTACCCACAAACAGTAGACACAAGACACAGAACACAAGACACTACCCTCCCCTTTATACCGCTATCACCCCTCTCCACCCCAAGAACCGCGTGATCTCCTGGGGGAGGCAAAAAAACGGATAAAAACCCAGGTCCAATTCGGGAAAAAAATCCGGGAAATTCCTCTCCGACCCCAATCCAGGCGATCGACATTTGTCCAGGAGATCACTCAGGTCTACTATACTAACCATACCTAGGTCCATATCCCTGCCCTCTCCCCGTAGCCCCTTATCCCCTTGGCAGCTAAAAAACCATCTATTTTCGACTTAAATATATTTAACGTTTCTGCTTCCACTGCTCCCTGGGGCAGTGAATTCCACAAACTAACCACTCTCTGGGTGAAGAAGTTCTTCCTCATCTCAGTTTTAAAAGAGCCCCCCCTCACTCTGCAACTATGTCCCCTAGTTCTAGCCTCCCCGATCATTGGGAACATCCTCGGTGCATCCACCCGATCAAGGCCCCTCACGATCTTATACGTTTCAATGAGATCGCCTCTCATTCTTCTAAACTCCAAAGAGTAGAGTCCCAGCTTACTTAACCTTTCCTCATATGTCAATCCCCTCATTGCAGGAATTAATCTTGTAAACCTTCGCTGCACTGCCTCCAGGGCTAGTACATCCTTTCTTAAGTATGGACCCCAGAACTGTACACAGTATTCCAAATGTGGTCTCACCAATACCGTGTACAGCTGCAGCAAGACCTCCGTGTTTTTATACTCAATCCCCCTAGCAATAAAGGCCAAAACTCCATTGGCCTTCCTGATTGCTTGCTGCACCTGCATACTGACTTTTAGTGATTCATGTACTAATACCCCTAGATCCCTTTGCGTTGCATTACAACGCAGCTCCTCCTCATTTAGAAAATAACTTGCCCTATCATTTTTTTCCCCAAAGTGAATGACTTCACATTTATTAGTATTAAATTTCATCTGCCAAGTTGTTGCCCACTCACCTAGCTTATCTATATCCTTTTGCAGACTCTTCCTATCCTCCTCATCCCCTACTTTCCCTCCCATTTTCGTATCGTCCGCAAATTTTGATATATTACACTTGGTTCCCTCCTCCAAATCATTTATATAAATCGTGAACAACTGGGGTCCCAGCACCGACCCTTGCGGAACCCCGCTAGTTACCGGTTGCCATCCCGAGTATGAACCATTTATCCCCACTCTCTGCTTCCTATTCGTTAGCCAATCCTCTACCCATGCTAATATATTACCCCCAATCCCATAATTTTTCATTTTTAGCAATAGTCTCTTATGTGGCACCTTGTCAAAAGCCTTTTGGAAGTCCAAGTATACCACATCCACCGGTTCCCCTTTATCCACCCGAGTTGTTACTTCCTCAAAGAATTCGAGCAGATTCGTTAAACACGATTTCCCCTTCACAAAACCATGCTGGTTCTGTCTGATGAAGTCATGTTTATCCAAGTGGCCCGTTAGCGTTTCTTTAATAATTGTCTCCAACATTTTACCCACCACCGATGTTAGACTAACCGGTCTATAGTTACCCGCCTTCTGTTTACTTCCTTTTTTAAATATAGGTGTTACATTGGCCATTTTCCAATCCACTGGGACCGTTCCTGCCTCCAGGGAGTTTTGGAAAATTATCACCAATGCATCCACAATCCCCACTGCTATCTCCCTCAAGACCCTTGGATGTAATCCATCAGGCCCAGGGGATTTATCCTCCTTCAGTCTCATTAATTTCCCTAATACCACCTCCTTGGTGATCTTAATAGTATTTAGCTCCTCCATTCCTACCGCCTCCTGTTTATCCAGCGTTGGAATATTTTTTGTGTCTTCTATGGTGAAGACTGATACAAAATACTCGTTTAATGCCTTTGCCATTTCCATGTTCCCCACCAACAACTCTCCAGTCTCACCCTCCAATGGACCAACGTTCACCTTAGCCACCCTTTTTCTTCTTATATAGCTATAAAAACTCTTACTATTAGTTTTTATGTTGTTCGCTAAATTCCTTTCATAGCCTATTTTCCCCGTCTTAATTAATCTCTTAGTTACTTTTTGCTGACCTTTAAATGCTTCCCAATCCTCTACCCTCCCACTACCTCTGGCTACCTTATATGCCCTTGCCTTCAGCCGAATACTATCCTTTATAGTTTTACTGAGCCATGGCTGACTGTTCTTACCCTTACCCCTTTTTTTCTTCATAGGAATAAATTTTTCTTGAAGGTTATACAGTAGATCCTTAAACGTACACCACTGCTCATGTACCGTCTTATTCTTGAGTCTGCTATCCCAGTCAACTTTGATCAGCTCAGTCCTCATACCTTCATAATCCCCTTTATTTAGACTAAGCACCCTAGCCTGAGTTTCAACCTGCTCCCCTTCTATTTGAATATGGAATTCGACCATATTGTGGTCACTTGTTCCCAACGAGTCCCTAACTATGACATTTTTAATTAATCCTGCTTCATTACACAGGACCAGATCTAAGATTGCCTCCCCCCTTGTCGGTTCCGTGACATACTGTTCTAGGAACCCGTCTCTAATACATTCAATAAACTCTTCCTCTAGTCTACCCTGCCCAGTTTGGTTTGCCCAATTAATATGAAAATTGAAGTCCCCCATGATTACAGCAGTTCCCTTTTTACATGCGTCAACTATTTGCAGATTTATGTTCTGACTAACAGCGTCACAGCTATTTGGAGGTCTATAAATTACACCCACTAGTGTTTTTTTCCCCTTGTTATTCTCTATCTGTACCCAAGCTGTTTCACTATCCTGATCCTTCAACGCAATATCCTTCCTCTCCATTGCCGTTATTCCCTCCCTTATTAAAAGGGCCACCCCTCCTCCCTTTCTTTCCTGTCTATCTTTTCTAATTGTCGAGTACCCCTCTATATTTAACTCCCAGTCCTGATTCCCTTGCAGCCATGTCTCCGTAATGGCCACGATATCATAACTATATATACTTAATTGCACCGTTAATTCATTTATCTTATTTCGAATACTCCGCGCATTTAGATAAAGCACTTTCAGATGATTTTTACTACCCTTCCTTTCCGTTTTTGCCCCTTTTACATCTAGAGCTTTATCTTCACACATTCTGAGAAACCCCCCGTCTCTTCTTCTCTGTTTATTTCCCTTTTTTTCTTTCTCCTCTTGTGTCCGAGTGCTTCCCTTTTCTGCTTCCTGCCTCCCATTCGGTCTACCAGCTTTCTCTATTTGAGTCCCTCGCCCCAACCATTCTAGTTTAAAGTCCCCCCAGTGACCTTTGCAAATTTCCCCGCCAGGATGTTGGTCCCCCTCGGGTTCAAGTGCAACCCATCCTCTCTGTACAGGTCCCACCTTCCCCAAAAGAAGTCCCAATGATCCAGAAACTTGAATCCCTGCCCTCTGCACCAGTCTTTCAGCCACGCATTTATCCTCCACCTCGCTCTATTCTTACTCGCACTGTCGCGTGGTACAGGCAGTAATCCTGAGATTGTTACCTTTTTGGTCCTTTTCCTTAACTCTCCTCCCAACACCCTAAATCCTCCCTTCAAGACCCCCTCACTCTTTTTACCTATGTCATTTGTACCAATATGTACCACGACCTCAGGCTCCTCTCCCTCTGATTTCAGGATATCTTGGATGCGTTGAGACACGTCCGAGACCTTGGCACCAGGGAGGCAGACCACCATCCTGGTCTCCCGACTGCGGCCACAGAAACGCCTATCCGACCCCCTAACAATAGAGTCCCCAATTACTATTGCCCTCTTCTTATTTTCCCTACCTTTAGGAGCAACAGGGCCGGTCTCTGTGCTGGAGGCCCGTCCGCTGTTGCTACTCCGGGGCAGGCTGTCATCCTCATCCGTACTCAAACAGGAGTACTTATTTGCAAGGTGTACCGACATTGGAGTACTCCCTCGTTCCTGCCTCTGCCCCTTGCCCTTCCTTAGCGTGACCCACATGTCTCCCTCCCGTGGTTTTGGAGTGACCACCTCCCTATAACTCCCCTCTATGACCTCGTCACTCCCCCTAATATATAATTGAATCATTGAATTGCAATCTCTTGACATCTACATACGCCTTTATTTTATTACAAATGCTGTGGTTTCAGTACGGCACCTTTGAAATAGAATCAACAAATTAGCAGCCACACACATGTAAATATGGATATGACATAATTATTATGCAAAGGCACAGTTCTAGTGGATAAGGTTGGGAGTTGAATATCGAAGGAGAGTTGATATTTAGGAAGACCAAGATTAAAGGAAAAGGAAAACGGGGGAAAGTGCTTGCTATGGATGAAATCAGTGCAATGGTGAGCAAGGAAACAGACTCGGAAAATCTGAATGTCGGACCAGTGTGGAACCAGAGCTAAGAAGCACCAAGAGACAGTAAACATTAACCATTAGTGGGAAGTGCCCATGGGATTCCAAACATTGAATGGGTGTGCATCGAACAAAAACAATATTAAGTACTATTGGCAATCATGGGTGCACTTGGCAATTGGGAATAATACCTGGAATCTCGCCACAATGTTTTCATTTCACACCAGTCAATTGAGAAGCCAACTCATAAGCAGACTATCTTAGATTGGATGCTGTGCAATGAGCAGGAGTTCTGTGCAATGAACAGGAATGATCTTGTTGTGTGAAGCCCTTCAGGGGAGAGTGAACACAACATAATAGTTGCTCATTAGCAAAAAATACAAAGTGCCGAGGAACTCAATGGGTCAGGCAGCATCTGTGGATAGGAAATGGACAGACGATGTTTCAGGTCGGAATCTTTCTTCTGACTGATGAATAGGTGGGGAGAAAGGGGTGCGGGGAAAGGGCGGGGCAAGACAAGGATGGGAGGACATTCAGATGAGGGGAGATTGGGTTGACTGAGCTAAGTTTAAGAAAAGGGGTAAGCCATTTAGAACAGAGATGAGGAAAAACTTTTTCACACAGAGGGTTGTGAATCTGTGGAATTCTCTGCCTCAGAAGGCAGTGGAGGCCAATTCTCTCGATGCTTTCAAGAGAGAGTTAGATAGAGTTCTTAAAGATAGCGGAGTCAGGGGATATGGGGAGAAGGCAGGAACGGGATACTGATTGTGGATGATCAGCCATGATCACAGTGAATGGCAGTGCGGGCTTGAAAGACCGAATAGCCTACTCTTGCACCTATTGTCTATTGTCTATTCATAAGATTGTTTAAGATTGAGAGGAGATCTGATTGAAACGTACACAATTCTGACAGAGTTTGATGTTTCCCCTGGAAGGACAGGTCGAGGACCAGAGGTCACAGACTCAAGTTAGGAGTTTAATTATGTGAAACCTGTGGTATTTTTGACAGCAGAAGGCAGTAGGCGCTAGGTCACTAAATTAGTTCAAGAAGGACAGTGATACAAAAGAACATCAAGGAGTTAGAAGAGACTACGGGAATATAATGACTCAAGAAACTGCAGATGCTGGAATCTTGAGCTAAAATCTAAGTGCTGGAAGAACTCAACGGGTCAGGCAGTATCTGTGGAGGGAATCGACAGATGACGTTTCATTCACTGCCCTTTGTCGGACTTGAGATTTTAGCCTGAATAGGGTCCTGACCTGAAATATAGTCTATCTATTCCCTCCACAGATGCTGCCTGACCCTTTGAGTTTCTCCAGCACTTTGTGCTTTGCTGTGAGGATATGGTGTTGAGAAAAAGGATAGGCCATGAATGGTGGAACAGGCTCAAAGAGCCAAACAGCCTTCCCCGCTCTTATTGAGTCATATGAGTCTTTATGTTCTGGGATACTCAAGCAAAGCACAATGTGCCAGATGAACTCAGTAGGTTAGGCAGCATCTGTGGGGGAAATGTAGAAGGGTCTTGACTAGAAGAAGGGACTGAAGTTGGGTCCTGGACCAAACCATCAACTGTCCATTCCTCCACAGATGCTGCCTAACCTACAGCACTTTCTTCCAGATTCTTCAGATCCTCCAAAACTCAAGAGTCCATCATCTGCAGATCCAGCGTCTCCATTCAAAGGTGTCATGGTACCTCACTGTCAGATATACCTATGCGCTGGGAGATTATCTTTTGCACACAATTCAGGAAAATCTTATTATACATAAGCACATTCATACTCAAACAGAAGAGTGTAAGCATAGTAAATTACACTAAGACAGACGAGATGCTCTGGGAGACTAGATATCTATTTGCAATATAGAAATATACAAGAATTTAAATTTGACTGAAAAAGTGAGTGGAACACATACACGAACGCATCTGTTGAATGCTTAATAATTATTTCAAGGATCCCATGCCCAGTTTGTCTGCCCATCTTTTTCAGCGCACTTCGATGGTAATTACCTGGGTATCGTTCCTTCCAGGTGATATCCTTGGCTGATGGAAAAGTAACAAATAACATCGGAATAGTTTTGACAAACTCCTCCTTGCTTGCAGGCATGGTGTGACACATTCTGAAACAGTAAAATAATTGAAACTTTTAGAGTCTAGGGTGTTTTATTGTCATATGTCCCAGATAGATCAATGACATTCTTACTAGCAACAGCACAACTGAACATGTAAAGATAGTACTCGTTACAACCACAAACGTAAATGCATTTTATTGGGATTTTATGTGATAGACCAACACAAAGTGGTGCATAATTGTGAAGTGGAAGAAAAATGATACATGGTCTTCAAATTTTTTAACAAATCAAAAACTGAAAAGTGTGGCGTGCAAAAGTATTCAGCCCCCCTGAGTCAATACTTTGTAGAACCACCTTTCGCTGCAATTACAGCTGCAAGTCTTTTGGGGTATGTCTCAACATATAATATCAACAGAGAGTTTGAAAAGCATATAAACTTGTCTTTTTAAGTTTAAATGCAAATTACACTTACAATAATTAAAATACCCATACCAATTTGTTAATTCCATAAAATCTAGATTGGCCATAAGTTTAAGAAAGAACTGCAGATGCTGGAAAAATCGAAGGTAGACAAAAATGCTGGAGAAACTCAGCGGGTGAGGCAGCATCTATGGAGCGAAGGAATAGGTGAGGTTTCAGGTCGAGACCCTTCTTCAGACTGAAAAAGGGTCTCGACCCGAAACGTCACCTATTCCTTCACTCCATAGATGCTGCCTCACCCGCTGAGTTTCTCCAGCATTTTTGTCCACCTTAGATTGACAATAATATACTTCTCTCCCTCACAGCCCTTAATTTCCAATGAAATGTACACAATAATCATTGTCTCACCATAACTATTGGGAAACTGTGGAATTATGTATTTGGTCACTGATTAGCTTTGAGTATAAGGGCGGCTTGGTGGCGCAGTGATAGAGGTTCTGCCTTACAGCGCCGGAGACCCGGGTTCGATCCTGACTACGGATGTTGTCTGTCAGGAGTTTGCAGATTCTCCCTGTGACCATGTGAGTTTTCTCCGTGTGCTTTGGTTTCCTCCCACACTCCAAACATGCACAGGTTTGTAGGTTAATTTGGATTTGGTTTAAAAAATTGTAAGTTGTCCCTAGTGTGTAGGATAGTACTAGTGTAGGAATCGCTGGTTGGAGAGGACTCGGTAGGCCTGTTTCCACATTGTATCTCTAAACTAAACTAAACTGATCAGAATGACTTGAACACCCCCACCATCACTTCCCCTTATCCTTGCCCAATGCTCAATTACCGGCAGTGGGACTGATGTAGATGAATATTGCAGTGACTTACAGCTCATCCATGTTGTTGTTTTGATAAATCCAATAATTGGTTGCTCTCAACCCTAACTCTTCTTTTGTACCTTTGAGACCGACGAACACAAGGAACGATCCCATGCTATGACGCACCATGCTAAGCTGTGACTGGATGTCTGCATAGGAAGAAATAAGATCACCGATCAGTATCCATGACCTGAATTTTCTTGAGTGGAACCTGCTATATACCTCTAAACTTTTCCTATCCATGTTCCCGTCCAAGTGTCTTTTAAATGTTATTATTGTATTTGCCTCAACTACTTCTTTTTTTAATATATTTTTTTATTAAAGGTAATCAATTACAATGCTTCAAACAACTTTATATCAAATTAATTCAATTTGCATTAAGTAAAACACTAGTAATACTTATCTACTATTTTTTTAGAAATAATGATAGAGAAAGAATAAAACAGTTATAAATCATTAAGAGAGTGATTAAATAATAATTTGATTATATATAAGAAAGAAAAGAGAAACGAAAAAAAAAAAAAAATTTGAGTAACCACAATATGTATTATTAATAACACTACTACAAGTGATAGTATCAATAAAGACATATATGTTAATTCCAATATAAAAATGAATTATTCTCACCAAATCCCGCAGGGTGCACGCCGAGCTGTGTTGCCAAGAACAGCTACTTCTCTAAATACTGTATATATGGAGACCATATCTGTTCAAAAGAATTATACTTGTCCAATAGGACAAATCTAATTCTTTCCAGATGTAACGTCTCCATCATCTCTGTTGCCCACATTTTGGTTGTGGGGGATAATGTTCCCTTCCAAAATTTCAATATGATTTTTTTCCCAATTATCAAACAGTAATCAAAGAAATTTCTTTGATTTACTGTAAGTGATAGATGTAAATCCGGAATTCCAAATATTATTAGCTTTGGGTTAGGGTCCAATTTAACTTTGATGACTTCAGAAATAACTTTAAAAATTTCTGTCCAGTAATAATTCAATTTAGGACATGTAACGAAACTATGTATTAAATTTGCCTCTGCTTTCTTGCACTTATCACAAATAGCGGAGAGATTCGGAAAAATACTATTTAATTTAGTTTTCGAATAATGTAACCTATATAATACTTTAAATTGTATCAGTATATGTCTGGCGTTTAATGAACACCGGTGTATTCGTTGTAGACTTTCTTCCCAGTTTTCTTTTGTTATAGCCAATCCCATTTCATTTTCCCATGCTTGACGATATATTTCCGTTATTGGATTCTCCTTATCCAAAATGATGTTATATATATAGGCTATTAATTTTTCTGTATTTGGATGTAAATTAAACAGTTCGTCTAACAATCCTGCTTCTTTATTTTTATAATCTTGTGTATTGGATTTAATATAATCTCTAATTTGTAAATACCTAAACAAATGTTGTGGAGACAATCCATAAATATCTTGTAACTCCTGGAATAAAAGAAATTTTCCTTTTCTATAAAGGTGTTCTATCCTTGTAATTCCTAAATCATCCCATTGTTTAAACCCCCCATCTAATATAGCAGGTTTAAACGATGGATTATTCATAATTGGTAATCTAAATGAGAGATTATCCAAATGTAGAGTCTTAACTATTTGTTTCCAAATACGTCTATTATTATATATTATTAGGTTGTCTTTATAATATTTTTTTTGTACTTCCGTTGGTGCAAAAATTATTGAACCTACATTGAAAGGTAGACAGTCTTCCTTTTCTATATTTAACCATGTCGGTTCATGATCCATATTTACCCACCAGAAATTCATATTCTTAATCTGAACAGCCCAGAAATAATATAAAAAGTTTGGAAGTGCTAATCCTCCATTTATCTTAGCTTTGCATAGATGTTTTTTATTTATTCTGTGATTTTTATAATCCCAAATAAAACTATTGACAATATTATCAATTTTAAAAAAAAAAGTTTTCGGAAGAAAAAAAGGAATAGCCTGAAACAAATATAACAACTGCGGTAGAAATACCATCTTTATGGCACTTATTCTACCAATCATGGATATAGGAAGTGTTTTCCAATATAAAATATTTTTTCTAAGTTTATCTAATAGTTGAGGATAGTTGGATTTTATTAATGAGTTATGAGTTTTAGTTACGTTAATCCCTAAATATTTAAGTTTGTCTGTAACTACTTTTAATGGGTATTGTTGTAATGTATTTAGATTTATTCCTGTTATTGGCATAATCTCGCTTTTATCCCAATTAATCCTATACCCAGAAAATGCACCAAACTTAGTTATAATGTTTAGCAGGTTGGGAATACTAATTTCCGGTTTTGTAATATAAATCAAAACATCATCTGCATATAACGAAATTTTATTAATTGTTGTATCAGTATTATAGCCATATATTTCAGGTTCAGATCTAATTTTTTCCGCCAATGGTTCTATCACCAATGCGAACAATAAGGGTGATAACGGACATCCCTGTCTGCATCCCCTAGAGAGTTTGAATTTGGCTGATAAAATTTGGTTAGTCAAAATTCTTGCCATAGGATTCGAGTATAAAATTCTTACCCATTTACAAAATCTATCCCCCAATTGAAACTTTTCCATTATATTAAATAAATACATCCATTCCACCTGATCAAACGCTTTTTCTGCATCTAGTGATATAACCGCTAGTTCCGTATCTCGTATTCTTTTTGAATATATAATATTAAACAAACGTCTGAGATTATGGGATGAGTAACGTTTTGGGATAAAACCTGTTTGATCATAATGTATTAATTTAGAGATCACTAAACTTAATCTCCTAGTTAAGACCTTAGTTAATATTTTTTGGTCTGTATTTAAAAGGGCAATCGCTCTATATGATCCAGGATCTTCCAAATCCTTATCTACTTTAGGGATGAGTGTAATTGTGGATTCATTTAAAGATTCTGGTAATTTTCCTTGGTCATATGCATATCTATACATTATTTGTAATCTTGGGGAAATCAGATCTTGAAATTTTTTATAAAATTCTGCACTCAGGCCATCTGGGCCCGCTGCTTTTCCGTTCTTTAGCGAACTAATTGATTCTATAATGTCTTTTACTGTTATTTCAGCATTTAACAATTCTCTACCTTCCTGATCTAAGCTATTGATTTGACATTCTTGTAAAAATATTTCCATACTATCTGTTTGTCCTGTTAGTTTTGACGAATAAAGATTTTTATAATATTGTAAAAATCTATCATTAATATCTTTTGGAGTAATTAATATATTTCCATACTCAGATCTAATTCCGTGTATCATCTTCTCATCTTCTAATTTTCTAAGCTGTCGTGCTAGTAATTTTTGTGGCTTATCTCCAAATTCAAAATACACTTGCTTAGTTTGTTGAAAAAGTTTAATCACTTGATTAGAATATATTTTATTTAATCTATATTTTACTGATGCAATTTTATTACTTAACTCTTTGGAAGGCTGTTTTATATTTTCATTATCTAGACGTTTTATCTCATTTTCTAAATTTTGTTCTATTTTTCGATTTGACATTGTACCATATTTTTGGAGACCTGGTGTCTTTTCTTTTATTGAAACCCATCAACAGCCAATTTGAGAGGCATAAAGATGGTGTTCTGCATATGATTGATAATTTCAGCATTGAGCAACATTAAATCCTCTGCAGGAAAGTCGAGGTGCAAAACAGTATTTCTCCCCTCTGCGTAAAATAATGCTTCCGTTCAAATGGAAAGGCATCTGGAGTGAGAGTACGAGTTAAACAGCCTAATCCATCATGCTCCATTATTATAACAGCATGTATCATGTGCTCAACCCTTTCCATATGTTTATGGGAGCTTTAAACGTCACTGGTGGATTCAATGATATACAGTGCCCACCATAATGTTTGGGATAAAGACCCATCATTTATTTATTTGCCTCTGTACTCCACAATTTGAGATTTGTAATAGAAAAAAAATCACATGTGGTTAAAGTGCACATTGTCAGATTTTAATAAAGGCCATTTTTATACATTTTTGTTTCATCATGTAGAAATTACAGCAGTGTTTATACATAGTCCCCACATTTCAGGGCACCATAATGTTTGGGACACAGCAATATCATGTAAATGAAAGTAGTAATGTTTAGTATTTTGTTGCATATCCTTCGCATGCAATGACTGCTTGAAGACTGCGATTCATGGACATCACCAGTTGCTGGGTGTCTTCTCTGGTGATGCTCTGCCAGGCCTGTATTGCCTGTTTTGGGGGCTAGACCCCTTCAGTTTTCTCTTCAGCATATATAAGGCATGCTCATTTGGGTTCAGATCGGGTGATTGACTTGGCCACTCAAGAATTGACAATTTTTTAGCTTTGAAAAACTCCTTTGTTGATTTAGCAGTATGTTTGAGATCATTGTCTTGCTGTAGAATGAACCGCCGGCCAATGAGTTTTGAGGCGTTTGTTTGAACTTGAGCAGATAGGATGTGTCTATGCACTTCAGAATTCATTATGCTACTACCTCCAGCAGTTGTATCATCAATGAAGATAAGTGAGCCAGTATCTTCAGCAGCCATACATGCCCAGGCCATAACACCCCACCACTGTGTTTCACATATGAGGTGGTATGCTTTGGATCTCGGGCAGTTCCTTCTCTCCTCCATACTTTGCCCTTGCCATCACTCTGATATAAGTTAATCTTCATCTCATCTGTCCACAAGACCTTTTGCTCTTATAAGTACTTCTTGGCAAACTGTAACCCGGCCATCCTATTTTTGCGGCTAACAAGTGGTTTGCATCTTGCAGTGTAGCCTCTGTATTTCTGTTCATGAAGTCTTCTGCGGATAGTTGTCATTGACAAATCCACACCTGACTCCTGAAGAGTGTTTCTGATCTGTCGGACAGGTGTTTGGGGATTTTTCTTTATTATAGAGAGAATTTTTCTGTCATCAGCTGTGGAGGTCTTCTTTGACCTGCCAGTCCCTTTGCGATTAGTAAGCTCACCAGTGCTCTCTTTCCTCTTAATGATGTTCCAAACTGTTGATTTTGTTAAGTCTAAGGTTTGGCTGATGTCGCTAACAGTTTTATTCTTGTTTTTCAATCCCATAACGGCTGCTTTGACTTTCATTGGCACAACTTTGGTCCTCATGTTGATAAACAGCAATAAAAGTTTCCAAAGATGATGGAAAGACTGGAGGAAAGACTAAGTGTTGAGAGCTCTCTTATACTTACATTAAGGAGGCAACTAAACACACCTGAGCAATTACAAACACCTGTGAAGCCTTGTGTCCCAAACATTATGGTGCCCTGAAATTGGAGGATTATGTATAAACACAGCTGTAATTTCTACATAATGAAACTAAAATGTATAAAAATACCCTTTAATAAAATCTGACAATGTGCACATTAACCACATGTGATTTTTTTTCTATTACAAATCTCAAATTGTGGAGCACGGAGGCAAATAAATAAATAATGGGTCTTTGTCCCAAACATTATGGAAGGCACTGTAGATCCATGGGCCATGATTGGCGCACAACTGGTTGTACACCAGTAGGCTTGCATTTGATGGTGTTATAGATTCCGATGATGTAAACTTGGATCCATAAACCCAAACAATGTCAATTTACACTTCAGCAGGAAATTACAGCCTTCTTCAAGATAATTGCAATTTAAGAGAGCTCCACGCCCAATCGCCTTATGAAGAGGCATCCAAATGTTTGTCACTAGAGCATCTGATGAGTTTTTAATTGATACTGAGCTGTTGTCTCTGTAAATCCATTCAAGGGCCAAATCCATCAAGAAGAATTTCTCAATATCATCTGTCCACGTGTCTCACATGAAAAATATAGTGTGTGCAGTAATCTTCCTCTTTCTATCTTTTACCAGACAATTTGGGAGCATTTGGAATTTTTTTCATTTCAACATACTCATTTTCAAGGTTTAACTTTTCATTATTTTCCCTCTCATAAATTTCACCTCTCTTCTCTCTTTTAACACCCTTCAAGGCCGAAATCCTATTAACCAGCCTTGTGCAAAACACCATGAACACTCTGACATTCTTATTTCCAATTGACTGTCTACTCAACATTAAAAGTGTCTAAATAAACAAGGACAAGAAATATTAATAACAAAAATTGTTAGATATTGGCCTTTGAAAGTGAAAGCCAGAGTTTGTATCCTTGCCTGGAATAATATCTCTATCAGTCTCTAGTTGGAGTGAAAAGTTGACCATTTGAATGAATATGAAATGCAAGTCACATTATGTGTAGGAAGAAACTGCAAATGCTGGCTTATACCGAAGATAGACACAAAATGCTGGAGTAACTCAGTGGGACAAGCAGCATCTCTGGAGAGAAGAAATAGGTGACATTTCGGGTCGAGACCCATCTTCAGACTGAGAGTCAGGGGAGAGGGAGACACAGAGATAAGGAAGTACACTTCCACTTTACACTACCACTTACCTTACATTTCCTTTTCTCTGTGTCTTCCTCTCCCCTGACTCTCTGTCTGAAGAACGGTGTAGACTCAAATCGACTCCCATTCCTTCTCTCCAGAGATGGTGCCTGTTACTCCAGCATTTTGTGTCTATCTTCGATGAGTAGACATTAATAGACATAAATTTCCGATGGCTACCTTGTTCTTCCGTCGTGGCGAGGAAGAGTCAGAGTAGGGGGCAAAGAAGTGGTTTGACTTTAAACTCACCACAGGCCTCTCCATTTTTGCTAATTAAAATCTGCTGCACACGGGCGCGCATAAGAACAGCCCCACCTGTCCTCTGGATAACTGGGATACAATGGAAGGCAATCTCGCTGGCACCTCCTTTGGGATACCAAGCTCCACGCTTATAGTGATGTACCAACAGTGCATTCATAACAAAGCTGGATTCTTTGGGAGGGACACCTGGTGAGGCAAAGCAATCGTTTAAACAGTCTGCAAAACCATGCAATAATTTCCTTCTTTCTTTCTGAAATCACTACTCCATAAACATGCATGGTTTACATTCTGAAATAAAACAGGATTCTAAAATTGAACAGAGGTACAGCTGGTAGAGCTGCTGCCTCACAGCAACAGAAACTCAGCGATCCTGATCTCTTGTGCTGCCTCAGTGGAGCTCGCACGTTCACCTTATGGCCGCATGTGCTTCCTCTGGCCACTCCAGTTTCTTTCTACACCCCAAAGATGTGTGGGTTTGTAGGTTAATTGGCTCTCCGTAAATTGCCCCTAATGTGTAGGGAGTTGATGCAAAATTAGGATAACATAAAACTGGTGTTTGGTGGTCAGTGTGGACTCAGTGGGGTTGAAGGGTCTGTATCCTTGCTTAATCTCTAAACTAAAGTGAGAATTGTGAATTGATTGGAATTTCAGTCTACATAAGTGCAGATTTTTTGATTAATTTTAGTTCTCTACTCATTATAATCTAGAAATGTCTCTGCAAGGCACCGATTTGGAACTCTCAACTCCTTGAAACCCACCTCTGCTGTTTATCCCCTAATCTGATCTAAAACAGTGCATTATGTATGTTAAACATGTGTTATTCTTCTGAAATTTAATTTCTTTGACATTCAGTGAAAGGGAAATTGCAATAGAGGTGCAGCTGCAACTTCATAACAGACCTTTCTCTTTAGACTGGGGATGAACATTCAGGAAAATATGTGTCAACAATGATGTTATTTGGTCTGCCATTGTAACCATTTGGAGTTACATATGGAAATCTGGCATTTATTAGTTCACATGACACAGTACAATTCCTCGACATTATATTTTTCTAAAATAATCGTGACTTGTTTCAATGCTGTTGCACAATCAATAATCTGCTCCATGCAATAGATAACTAACATAACTTGTAATATAAAGATTTCAATTATAATTAAAATCTGCTGTACAGATTCCAACTCTTTTCCATCTCTCTCTCGCCCACTACAATCAGCCTGAAGCCTGACCTAAATCATCGACTGTCCATGTCCTCCACAGATGCTGCCTGGCCCACTAAGTTTAGTTTACATAGAAACAGAAACATAGAAAATAGGTGCAGGAGTAGGCCATTCGGCCCTTTGAGACTGCACCGCCATTCAATATGATTACGGCTGATCATCCAACTCAGTATCCTGTACCTGCCTTCTCTCCATACCCCCTGGACCCTTTAGCCACAAAGGCCACATCTAACTCCCTCTTAAATATAGCCAATAAACTGGCCTCAACTACCTTCTGTGGCAGAGAATTCCAGAGATTCATCACTCTCTGTGTAAAAAATGTTTTTCTCATC
This sequence comes from Amblyraja radiata, assembly GCF_010909765.2. Lineage (NCBI taxonomy): Eukaryota > Metazoa > Chordata > Chondrichthyes > Rajiformes > Rajidae > Amblyraja > Amblyraja radiata. The sequence continues at coordinate 19,993,830 of NC_045971.1, forward strand.
TCGGTCCTAAAAGATTTCCCCCTTATCCTTAAACTGTGACCCCTTGTTTTGGACTTCCCCAACATCGGGAACAATCTTCCTGCATCTAGCCTGTCCAACCCCTTAAGAATTTTGTAAGTTTCTATAAGATCCCCCCTCAATCTTCTAAATTCTAGCGAGTACAAGCCGGGTCTATTCAGTCTTTCTTCATATGAAAGTCCTGACATCCCAGAATTCAGTCTGGTGAACCTTCTCTGTACTCCCTCTATGGCAAGAATGTCTTTCCTCAGATTAGGAGACCAAAACTGTACGCAATACTCCAGGTGTGGTCTCACCAAGACCCTGTACAACTGCAGTAGAACCTCCCTGCTCCTATACTTTAGTTTAGATATACAGTGTGGGGACAGGCCCTTCGGCTCACCAAGTCTGCGTCGAACAGCGATTCCCACACACTAACACTTTCCTACACACACTAGTGACAATTTACGATTTTACCGAGTCAATTTACCTACAAGCCTGTGCGTCTTTGGAGTGTGGGAGGAAACCGGAGATCCTGGAGAAAACGCACGTGTGTCACAGGGAGAACGTACAAACTCCGTACAGACAGCACCTGAGGTCAAGGTCGAACCCGGACCTCTGCCGCTGTAAGGCAGCAACTCTACCGCTACGCCTCCATGCCACCCTTCCAAAGTTATTCCAGCACTTTGTGTCCTACTGCTGTACAACAACCTGTGCTGTTAAAATTTGTTTTTTCCCCTCAAATCAGGATAAATAAGCTGAGTTATCGGCTGTGCAATCAATTGGCTTGGATTGTTATCTTCAAATTCCATAGAAGTGGGAAATGCATAAATTCATGTTCACAACTTCATAAGTGATAGGAGTAGAATTATTTCATTTGGCCATCAAGTCTACTCTGCCATTCAATCATGGCTGATCTATCTTCCCCTCTCAACCCCATTCTCCTGCCTTCTCTCCAAAACCCCTGACACCTGTACTAATCTTGCCCGCTCGCCAGGAAGCGAGCGGGCAAGATCATCTCTGACCCCTCTCACCCTGGCCACAAACTCTTTGAATCATTTCCTTCTGGAAGGCAACTCCGGACTGTCAAAGCTGCCACAGCCAGACATAAAAACAGTTTTTATCCACGAGTAGTTGATCTACTCAACAGCCAAAAATCTGTAGCCTCCCTTTGATCAGGTATTTTGTTGGTTCACATGCTTGATCAATGGTTTTTTATCATTAATGTTTTATTATTATTCATGTTTAGTGTTTTCTGAGTCATTCGTAACTGTCACTGTATGTCATGTTGTTACTTGTGGGCGGAGCACCAAGGCAAATTCCTTGTATGTGAATACTTGGCCAATAAAATTACTTACTTAATCAAGAATCTATCTGTCTCTGCCTTAAAAATATCCATTGACTTGGCTTCCACAATGTACTGTGGCAATTAATTCTACAGAATCATTACCATAAGTAAATACATTAAAATCTAGAATTTATATATTTTTTAATGTTAATAGTAAACATGAAATGTGTCTGATTAAATTATGCCTAATCTATCTGGCTAAAATGTGACTGCAAATCGAGAGCAAAGTGGCTGAATTTTAACTTACACTGAGATGTTCAAACAAGCTGATAAACTCCAGGGAAATTAGCAATGGACAATAAAAACTGGGCTCGTGAGCAACCTGCGAAATAATTACATGATAAGACTTTTCTTACAGAGATGCATAAAATAATAAGGATAAATAGATTGGGTGAATGCACAATTAGTTACCCAGGGTAGGGAATCAAAAAACAGATGATATAGGTTTAAGTTGAGAAGGGAAAGATTTAATAGGCAACCTTTTTAGCTCAAATGGTGGTGGGTATATATAGAACGAGTTGCCAGAGGAAGTAGTTGAGGCAGGTACTATAACAGTATTTATAAGGCTTTTGGATAGATAGATGGATAGGAAAGATTTAGATAGATATGGGCCAGACACGGTCAAATGGGACTAGCTTAGATGAGGCATCTTGGCCGGCATGGATGAGTTGGACAGAAGAGCCTATTTCCATGCTCTATAAGACTTGTTGAGTATCTGCAGTATATCGATAGATGGTGAGACAAGGCATTAGGAGTGGAGAGAGCTATTGATCTAGGGCAGTGAGTGCGCATTCATGAGTGAAAAAGAAAAATGTGTTCTGCTTTGGATTTCTGAAGTAAGCACACTCCTAAATCTAATGATTAATAGAAACAAAACTAACCACAAAGCCATACAGTATGTCAACTGAAGCGATACCTGAAATGCATCAAACGGCTAATGTGATAAACTGAGAAATTATTCTTATCTGTGATCTTACAGTTGCAGCAGACACGAAGAATAAGGCGGAAAATAAAATCATCCACTTACCGGTGAACATGTAGCAGAAGACAACTCTTAGATCTTTGTTTTCTGTCAGCTTATTAACAACCTGAATAACATTTGTGCTTGCATCCTTAAATATTGTGGAGATCCAATGGATGATGCCCGTCTTAATAAGAAATTTGGCCAACGAAAAAGGAATCATTTTCAGGATAGCCATCAGGGGAACATGCTTTGAAGCTTTCTGCAACATCAAGAGAGGCAATTAAACCCATTTACTCTTCTTGAACTGAACAATGGATAGGACAGGTTTGGAGGGGTATGAACCAAATGCGGGCAGGTGGGACTAGTGTAGCTGGGACATGTTGGCCGGGGTGGGCAAGTTGGGCAGGAGGGCCCGCTTCCACACTGTGTCACTCTATGACTCTGCAAAGGAGATATACCTCAGTCTGAAGAAGGGTCTCCACCCGAAATGTCACCCATTTCTTTTCTCCGGAGATGCTGCCTGTCCAGCTGTTACTCCAGTGTTATGTGTCTATCTTCGCTATGTAGAAACAATTAAATTAACAAAAGACCACTCTTTTCCCTCCCGTGAGACAAGCTTCAGTTACTGTAGATGTACGTTGAACAGGTCATTGGATGGAATTATTCTCCTATATTGTTAATTGGAGCAGAACAGGTTGGCATGAGACCTCCAGCAGTGAGCTCTTAGTGAACATTAAACAATGCACCAACCCCAAATTTCTCCTCATGTTTTGACATCCAGCTGTTTAAAGTGTTCCTTCGTTTTCTGACATTCAGTAACTCTCAATAACGAGCAAAACATGAAACACTTATCTCAACCTTTTTGAAATTTAAGATTTTTTTAAATTAATGAGAGGCACAAGACAAATCACAAATAATGAAGTAAAAGGAAACGAACATATTTTCCTCTCTTACTCGCAGACTTAACTGTCTGCTTGAAGTCTGTGGGCTTGAGGATCCAATACCATTCCTCACCAAATAAAGGTCTGGAGTCAATTTCCCATCTGCAGAATCTAGGTGAGATAAATCTCCACACCTGCAGATGGTGTTGTTACATAGAATTAGATAGACTGTTTTTTTTTTTTAAATCTCCCTTCTTTCCCCTTCCACCCTTATCCCTTACATTCCTCTCCTCACCTCTCCTTATCTGACACCCTTTTTGTCTCTTTTTCTTGTCCAGCCCTCTGTCACTTACTCCACCCTTCTCCCAATCACTCACCCCCTCACCTGTATCCACCTATCTCCTGCCAGGTTTTCCCCCACATCACCTCTCTTATCCAACTTCCTTCCCCTTACTACATCAGTATGAAGATGGCTCCTGACCCAAAATGTTGTTTGTCTATTCCCTCCGCAGATGTTGCCTGACCTGTTAAGTTCCTCAAACACTTTGTGTTTTGCTCGTAGAATTACAGAAATGTACCGGACAAAAGAAGGCCATTCAGTCCTTCATGTGCATGCCAGCCCCCACCTTTACCCAGCAGCACCCAGTCTCTCCCATCTCCCCCCATCCCCCATTTGCATGAAGATCATGGATAGAATCCCATTTTAAAGTGTGAATAGTGACTGTTCTATTCAGTACGCCTGGATTTTACAAGCAAAGTCGAGACCAATACATCACAGGATTTCAAACATCTCTCTTTCAAAGGATTCCAACTATAAATGTTTTCAAAAGATGAAATGTGACACCGTTGTCCTTTTACTAATTTAAATTCCTGGTTTAAAGCCTTTAAAAAAACCGGTATGTATTGCCTGAAACACATAAAGTCACTAGATGGTGTTTAAGAGTCTACTGAGGGATGAATGATGGAAAAAGTTGTAAATTTCTAATAACACGGAGACTAAAGGGCCTGTCCCACTGTACGAGGTAATTCAAGAGTTCTCCCAAGTTAAAAAAAAATATCAAACTCGCGGTAAGCACGTAGAATGTTCGTAGTGGGTACGTAGGAGCTCAGGACGTCTCTTAGCGGTTCGTAATGCTAACGGCAGGTACTTGGGAAACGCAGTAAGCTCGTGAAGACTCGTGAAGATTTTTCAAAGTTGAAAAATGTCCACGAGAGCCCCAAGTACCTACAAGCGCCTATTACCATAATTCTCTGAGATCGAATCAGGGGAAACTCGGGAGAACTCTTGAATCACCTCGTACAGTGGGACAAGCCCTTAACATCACTTGAAAGTGGCCAACATTAACGGAACAATATTCAAAAGTACAGTAAACCCAGTTAAATGGACCATAGGGAGGAGGGATGGTGTCCGTTATTGCGATAACCAAGTATGGTATTTGGGCGGTTGAGCCTGGAGTTGATTTTCCAAACGAGTTTTATTAATAAAATGATGTGATCAACAAAACAACTCAACACAGCCAATACACAGGTTCAGCCACAACGGTGGTCCAGAACGACTGATGGGGCATCACCAGAAAGCGCGCGAACCACAACCCCTCCCCAGAGTCACATGTCCGAGGCACCCGGCCGCCGGGTTCGATTACCTGTGGGCACCAGCAGGTGCCGCTACAAGGCCCCCCCCCCAGAACACGAGGTACGGAACCGAACAGGGACCCGAATGAGACGTCCGGAACGCGTGGTTCTCGAAGGCGGGGCAGACGTAATAGGAGGGGCCAGCAATACAGGGCCGGGAGGGCAATACAATTGAGGCCGGCTGAACAAAACCGGAAACAGGTGAAGAAACAGTACTCAGTATGGGCTAAACGGCCGGCGGATGACCCCTACGCCGCGGTGGAGCAACAACCACCGGCCTGTCCACATCCACGTGGGCGGGCTTAAGTCAGCCGATGGAGACGAACTCCTCCCGGCCTCCTACGTCCAACGTGAACATGGCACCTCTGGCTCGCAGCACCTGGAAAGGCCCTTCATAGACCCGCTGCAATGGCGAGCGGTGAGCGTCCCTGCGGATGAAAACATAGGCACACTGCTGTAACACCGCGGGCACATGCACCGCAGGCGGCCAATGCCTGGAAGTGTGAACGAGAGCCAATGTGCGTACCCGTTCACGAAGGCCGGCCAGCAACACCGGGGCTGAAACATACTGTCCGCGTGTGGCAGGCAGGAAATCTCCAGGCACCTTCAAGGGCGAACCATACACAAGTTCAGCTGAGGAAGCAGCTAAATCCTCCTAAGGGGTGGTACGGATACCCAGGAGGACCTAGGGCAGCTGGTCAAGCCAGTCCGGACCCGTAAACCGGGCCTTCAGCCCCGACTTAAGGTGTTGATGGAACCTCTCGACAAGCCCATTAGCCTGCGGGTGATAGGTTGTAGTATGGTGTAACTGGGCACCGTAGAGCTGGGCCAGGGCCGACCACATGGACGTGAACTGGGCATCCTGGTCCGTGGTGATGTCGGAGGGCACCCCGAACCGGGTGATCCAGTGGGTCGCCATAACCCAGGCGCAAGCCTCAGCAGAGGTATCCGAAAGTGGGATCGCCTCCGGCCACCACGTTAAACGGTCCACAATGGTGAGCAGATGCGTGGCGCCTCGGGAATGTGGCAAGGGACCCATGAGGTCCACATGTACATGCAGGAACCTGCCCTCGGGGACAGCGAAATCCTGCAGTGGAGGCCGTAGATGTCGCTGGACATTGGAGGTCTGGCATGGGATGCAGGCGTGGTCTCAGGCAGACACCTGCTTACGGAGTCCGTGCCAGATGAACTTGGCTGCTAACAGGGTGGACATCGTACGCATGGACGGGTGGGCCAGGCCATGGACTGCATCGAAAACTCACCGTCTCCATCAAACGGGGATGACCGGACGGGCGCGACCTGTGGAGACGTCGCACAGGACCATGGTACTGGCTGCACCGCAAGGCCTGTACTGGCGGTGCAGTAGTCCGCCATACTGGTATCTACCCGCTGCGCTGCTGCCAGCTCGCCGTAGTCAACGCCGTGGTCGAGGGCTGAAACAGAGGGAATGGCAGGGCGAGACAAGGCGTCGGCAACGGCGTTAAGCTTCCCAGCTATGTGTCGGATATCTGTCGTGAATTCCGAGACGCAGGCAAGGTGTCGCTGCTGTCGGTCAGACCACGGATCCGCAATCTTAATGAGGGTGAAAGTAAGTGGTTTGTGGTCTGCGCACGCGGTGAACGTGCGGCCCTCGAGGAAATACCTGAAATGTCTGACAGCCAGGTAGAGCGCTAGGGGCTTGCGATCGAAAGCGCTGTATTTGCACTCTGGGGCCCGCAGCTGCCGGCTGAAAACCGTCAACGGACTGCTCTAAAACTGCACCCACGGCAGCATCCGAGGCATCGATGGTCTGCTCTGTGGGTGCGGACGCGTGCGGGTGCATCAGCATGGTGGCGTTAGCACCCTCAAACAGCGCGTCTGCCTCTGCGGACCACACCAGATCCCGTGGTTTGCCCGCCAGGCACCGGAAAAGGGGGCACAAGATAGCAGCAGCCGCCGGCATGAAACAGTGATAAAAATTCACCATGCTGACAAACTCCTGAAGCCCGTTGACGGTGAGCGGCCGGAGAAACTGCCGAATGGCCTCAACTTTCGCAGGAAGCAGGGTAGCGCCCTGCGGGGTAACCCGGTGTCCCAGGAATGAAATGGAACGTAGGCCAAACTGGCACTTTTAAGGCGCCTGTAATCAACGCAGGGTCTCCACCCCCCAGATGCTTGCAGGGACCATATGTAGCGGGGAGGCACACGGGTTGTCAGACTGATGTCCATGTCCTCCATCAGTTGGAACTCATCCCGGGCGATGCGCAGATTGTCTGGCGGGAGGCGGCACACGTGGGAATGCACTGGGGGGCCCTCGGGGTTAATTACCGGGCCGTGATCGCGGAGGCGCTGAAACAAAAGACGGAGATGGGTGACGTGCTCCATCTGGGAAACGCTGGTGACAAGAATGCCATCCAAATAAATGAAAACAAAAGGCAGGCCCCAACCGACTTGGTCCATGAGCCACTGGAACGCCTGCGCAGCATTCTTTAGGCCGAAAAGCATCCAAAGCCATTCGAACAGGCGGAACAGGGTGATAGTGGCAGTTTTCGGAACATCATCGGGGTGGACAGGGATTTGGTTGTAACCCCGGACGAGGTCCACCTTAGAGAAAAAACGCGGCGCCCTCGAGGTGCGCGGTGAAATTCTGGATATGAGGCACTGGGTAACGGTCTGCCGTGCTTACCGCGTTAAGGCGTCTGTAATCACCGCAGGGTCTCCACCACCCAGATACTTTCGGGACCATATGTAGCGGGGAGGCACACGGGTTGTCAGACTGATGTGCATGTCCTCCATCAGTTGGAACTCATCCCGGGCGATGCGCAGATTGTCCGGCGGGAGGCGGCACACGTGGGCATGCACTGGGGGGCCCTCGGTGGGGATGTGATGCATGACCCCACTGAAACGGGGTGTAAGGAGCTCGGGAAACTCAGAGAGCAGGGCGGCGTATGGGTTTACGACCTTGGCGAAGGCATTAAGCGGTGGGATGGGTTAGGGCAGTGCAGAGTGGCCAACCGGAGAATCAAGCGACCACCCCGTAAATCGATGACGAGGGAGGAAGCGTGTAGGAGATCAGTTCCCAGGGGTGGCTGGGCAACGTTTGCAATGATAAATGTCCACTTGTACGGGCGGGAGTCGAAAGTGAGGGCAAGAGTCCACGTACTGTACGTTCGGATATCGCTCCTGTTAACGGCCGAGAGAACGGGGCCTTTCTTACCAGCAAGAGTGTCATGGCCGGTCGGGGGAAGTATGCTGGCGACTGCACCGGAGTCCACCAGGAAATGGCGGCCGGAATGGCGGTCGTGGACGTAGAGGCGGTTGTTTGGGCCGATTGCGATGGCTTCTACAGACGATCGGCCGAGGCATTTCCCTGAAACATGCAGGGTTGGCAGCAGCGTCGAGCCTCCGCACCATAGCGGCGGTGATAATAACACCAACGGTGCCTACCGCTGGTCTCGGGATGCTGCTGTGGTTGCTCGGTGGGAGATGAGGGCGTGACTTCTACGCGGAGCCGCCGAGGCGAAAGGTGCGCTGGTGTGGGCACGCGGCTGATGGTGCAGATATCCTGGTGTCTGGTCATCCTGAGTTCGTCGGTCCACTCCGTGAGCTGCAGGGGATCGGTGAAATCCGCGCTGGCGAGCATCAGGCGGACATCGTCAGGCATCTGCTCGAGGAACGTCTGTTCAAACAACAGGCACGGGCGGTGGCCATCCATGACGCGAGCACCTTGGCGATGAGAACGGACAGCCGGCGATCTCCCAAAACGTCCATGTGAAGGATGCGGGCAGCACGGTCCCGGCAGCTGAGTTCAAAGGTGTGCAAAAGGAGGGTCTTGAGGCCGTCATACTTAGTGGTTGCAGGAGGGTCCGAAGATAAGGCAGTAGATGGGAAGCGGACTCCTGCGACAGGGCTCCCACCACATGGAAGTGCCTCGTTTTGTCTGCAACAATGTGGTGCAGATGAAACTGCGCCTCAACGTGGGCGAACCACGTCTGAGGCTGATTTGGCCAAAGCACGGGCAGTTTCAGGCTGACGCCGTTTTGATGGACGTCGGGAGGAGCGGCGGGAAGATAATTGTCCTGCATTGTGTCAGCCAATCTTCGGTTGGACGCGTCGGGGTCACCAATTTGACGGATGAGACGAGAGTTGATTTTCCAAACGAGTTTTATTAATAAAATGATGCAATCAACGAAACAACTCAGCCAATACACAGATCCAGCCACAACGGTGGTCCAGAACGACTGAAGGGGCATTGCCCAGAAAGTGCGCGAAACACAACCCATTGCCCAGAATCACATGCCTGAGGCATCCGGCCGCAGGGTTAGATTACCTGCGGGCACCAGCAGCTGCCGCTACAGTATTACCATTGTATAAGTAGTAGAAACAAACAACTGCAGTTGCATGTTAATACACAAAAGGACACAAAGTGCTAGAGTGACTCAGCGGGTCAGCTTACTTCTCTGGAGAACGTGGATAGGTAATGTTTCGGGTCGAGACCCTTCTTCAGACTCGTGGTCCGGAACTGAGCCTGGCAAGCAGGTGAGTTGACGGCCCTGACCTGCTGGCTCCCAGGGGGAGAGGCGAAGATCAGCAGAGTCAATGGTCGTAGTCCGCGGGCGGCCGGAATGCAGATAAGAGTCCGTGGTGGTGGCAGCAGGTACAGCCTGGAAGCGGCTGAGGAAGCTGTGTGGACCGGCGGCGGCACAGGGGCAGCCGGGGCTGTCAGCTGCAGTGGAGATGGTACAATCCGGCGGGTGACCTGGGTAGCATTGGTAGGTCAGTCCGCTATAACCACAACTGTTATAAAGGGGTCCGTTAAAACAAGGGTTTACTGTATTTGATCAATCTGTATGTTATACTAGACTAAGTGGGACCCGTTGGGTCCCAGCATCACACTGGTCATCCAACGCAATATTCCACCTCTCCACCAATTCTAATATTGGTGGCCAGTTGGGGGGGGGGGGGCTTTCTGGAGTGCTAGTATGGGTGTTGTGGGCTGAAGGGACTGGTTTCCAGAGGGCTAGTATGCAAATTGTGCGCCAAATGGATTCTTGGGCTGGCGTCTCAGTCAATCAAGCCTGTTGTGCTGGCAACTCACTCACTCACGGCTGGTGGGCTGGTAGTTGCCTCACGGCTAATCCTTGAAATTCTATTTCAAGCAGGGTATAAGGCCACCAAATTCAAGTGCAGTTTCTTACCACTTCTAGCAGGGTGCAAGGCCACCAAATTCAAGTGCCGTTTCATACCATTTGAAGTAGGGTGCAAAGCCACTAAAGACAGCGAGTCGTTACCTCTCCCTCCTCCATCTTGCAGAGACTGAGCCACACCCACATTTCCGGGTTTTATAACCCCTCTTCCCCCCCCCCCCCACCGGAAAAGGTGTGGCTTTCATGGAGTGATTGACAGGAGAGAGATTCTCAACATTTAAAAAAAAACTAATAACACTTTTATTTTTCATTGATGGGAAGAATTCTCTGCACCTGCTCAGCGGAGGGGGACTGAGTAAGATGGCCAAAAATCACAGCCGTAAGCGGTAGCGTTTTATCTAAAATCAATATACAGTGCAAAAAGGAAGTAAGTGCATTTACAAATTGGCACCTATCCATGTCCTCCTGAGATGCTGCCTGACCCACTGAGTTACTCCAGCACTTTGTGTTTTACTGCAAATGAGTGGTTTGACTTTATGAGGGAAAAAAAATCACGCATGAGTTCTATTTAACTTTACAGTCACCCTGTTATAGTCAGATCTGTTTTACTAAAGATTGTAGACTGAATATAGTAGTTGGAAGGTCATGTTGCAGTTATATAAGACGTTGGTGATACCACATTTAGAGTATTGTGTTCAGTTTTGGGCACCATTTTATAGGAACGATGTTGTCTATCTGGAAAGGGTGTAGAGAAGTTTTATAAGGATGTTGCCAGGACCCAAGGGCCTGAGCAAAAGGGACAGGTTGAGCAGACTAGGACTCTATTCCTTGGAGAGCAGGAGCATGAGGGGTGATCTTATAGAGGTGTACAAAATCATGAGAGGAATAGATTGGGTAAACGCACAGAGTCTCTTGCCCAGCGTAGGGGAATCGAGAACCAGAGGACATTGGATTAATGTGAGGGGGGAGATTTAATAGGAACCTAAGGGGTAACTTTTTTACACAAAATGTGGTGGGTGATTGGAATGAGCTGTCAGAGGAGGTAGTTGAGGCAGGTACTAAGAAACGTTTAGACAGGTACATGAATAGGGTAGGTTTAGAGGGATGTGCACCAAATCCAGGCACGTGGGCTAGTGTAAATGGAACATGTTGGTCAGTATGGGCAAGTTGGGCCTGTTTCCACACTGTATGATTCTATAACATTGGGGTGTCAGGGTCTGGTCCCACTTTCTGACCTGCCAACATCTCTATGACCTCTTGAATGGCCCAAAGCCTTGAAACACCTCCCAGTCCACCAATTCTCCAATTACCTGATTGCCTTGGCCACTGTCCTACAGAGGACCCATTGGCCCATGATTAAATAACATTTCACTGCACCCTTTTGGCACAGCTCTCCCAAGGCTTCTGTTTTCTTTGCACACTATCATGTGCTTGGTTCCTAATGCCTGTCAGGGAGCAACAATGGTCAATAGACACTTTTCTAGTTCTATTAGAACATGGAGAAAAGAACAGTACAGGACAGGAACCAACCCTTCGGTCCACAATGTCCATGCCAATCATAATGATGTTAAACTAATCTTGTCTGCCAGCATGTGACCCTATCCCTGTATTCCATGTATATCCATGTGTCTACTCAAAAGATTCTGAAATGACACTATTGTATCTCTATAAACCTCGCCCTACACATCACCTTTAAACTTTGTTCTTCTATCACCTCTTATCTTTAATATTTCCATCCTGGGGAAAAGGTTCTGACTGTCTATCCTATCTATGCCGCTCATAATTTTATATATTTCGATCAGGTCACCTCTCAACCTCCGACACTCCAGAGAAATCAATCTTAGTTTGTCGAACCTCTTTCTTTACAGCTAATACCCTCTGATCCAAGCATCATTCTGGCGAACATCTTTTAGACTTTAGAAATACAAAATGGAAATAGGCCCTTCGGCCCACCGAGTCCGTGCTGACCAGCGATCATTCCGTACACTAGCATTATCCTGCGCTCTAGGAACAATTTACAATTTCTTTGGAGCCAATTAACCGACAAACCTGTACATCTTTGGAGTGTGGGTGGAAACCGGAGTACCCTGAGAAAGCCCACCCGGTCACAAGGAGACCATTTAAACTGTATAGACAGCACCCTTAGTCAGGAGCGAACCTGGGTCTCTGGAGCTGTTAGGCAGCAACTCTAACGCTGCATCAGTGCGCCGCCCATCTGCACCCTCTCTGAAGCCTCCATATCCTTCCTGTGATGATGCTACCAAAACTGCACACAATACTCTAAATGTGGTCTAACCAAAGACTGCAGGTGAAAAGCAAATTAAAATGAGAATCATTTTTCTTTCCATGTTCCCCACAAGATTTACAGACGTGCTGTTTGTTTCCCCACTGTAAACTTGGTGAAAGATGTGAACAGACCTTAGTTCTTTTAAGTGGAACTAAGAAGTTTTAAGGCTAAAGTTAATGTTGGAACTCTTACTGTGAATGAATACTGAACACTGCTGTAGAAGATTCACTATTTTAACAATACTTAATCTTTGTTGGCCAAAATAACAGATAAATGAATATATTATGATCACGTCAAATATTTGCTAACATAACTGACAATTATAATATCTGATTTGTATAGTAAAACAATTCTTATATTTTGTATGTTTGGTTAATACACTGAAAAATTACTTTGTACATTTCTGTATAACATTTCCAAAATGCTATCTTTCTAAAAATACAATGAGATGAATGAGCTATTTGTTACTTCACGGTCTTCTTTGAAAATAATTGTGACAAATGAAATTGTGGGAAGATTTAATGGAGGTGTATAAATAAATGAATGGACTGATAGGGGACCGAACTGCCTGAGTAGAGGGCACCAACCAGAGGATAGAACTTTAACTTAAGAGGTAGAAGGTTTAGTGAGCTGTTGAGAAAACAAGATATTTTATTAACAAGTTGTATGAGTGTGGAAGTCACGGCTGGGAGGGTGATTTGAGGCAGACATCCTCTCCTTATTCAGAAAGTATCAAGAGGAGCACTTGTAGTGCCACAACCAACAGGGTAATGAAATGAGAGATGTGAAGTACGTAATGGGTTGAAAGAACACCTTCTGGTGCATGGATAGGGCCAACAGGTACATGGATTGGATACGGACCAAATGCGGGCAGGTGGGACTAGTGTAGCTGGGACATGTTGGCCAGTGTGGGCATGTTTGGCCGAAAGGCCTGTTTCCACATTGCATCACTCTATGACTCCTGGGCTTTCTTTGTATAGCTGCAGTACTGCAGCTCTATCCATGAGCCAGTTTATATAGAATAATGGCTGGGTCAGAGCAGGACTTTGCACCATCCAGTAACTATGAATAGGCTGCCCGTGTACACAGACGTGTGTGGATTAATATGACATTTCTAAAGTTATATATCAGTGGGGATCCCTATATCAGTCAAAGGGACTGAGGTTCAAGAACAGATTCTAAGATTTTTGTTGAGCTAATGGATATAATTGTAACATTTTAATGGTATCAGATCATGATTCTTATAGAAATTGAAATACATTTTACGTGATTCTGCGAATATAGTTTGCAATTTTTGCCTTCAAATTGCACAACACACCTGTCATAAAATAGGTTTCCTTCAGTCCTGCAAATGATGTTATGAATATGTCTGGAGCTTATTTTTAGAAGAGATGCTGTTATATCCACCTATAGTGACAATGACTTGTATATAACATGGCAGGGTTTCTCAAAGAACTTCCTAGGAATGTAATCGACACTGGGCCAGATCAGACTTGTGTGTGGGGAGCAGCTTGGTGGAGAACAGCTGGCACTGGCAGCGTAGCGGTAGAGTTGCTGCCTTACACTGTAAGTTACAGCACGAGAGGTTTGATCCTGGCAATGGGTGCTGTCCGTACGGTTTGTACGTTCTCTCCGTGACCTGCATGGGTTTTCTCCGAGATCTTCGCTTTCCTCCCACACGCCAAAGACGTACAGGTTTGTAGGTTAATTGGCTTGGTGTAAATGTAAAATTGTCCCTAGTGTGTGTAGAGTAGTGTTACTGAGAGGGGTGAGGAGAGAGGGAGATGGAGAGGGGGGAGAGAGGGTGGAAGGGGAGGAGGAGAGTGGGGTGGGGGAGGGGATGAGAGAGGGGTGGAGGAGGGGAGAGAGGGAGGAGGGGGAGGAGGGAGGGGAAGGAGGAGTGAGAGGGGAAAGAGGAGAGAGGGGGAAGAGTGCGGTGGGAGGGGGAAGAGTGCGGAGGGAGGGGGAGAGTGGTCGGAGGGCGGGGGGATGAGTGGGATGGGAGGGGGAGAGGGGTAGGGGGAGAGAGGGGAAATAGTGATGAGGGAGGGAGGAGGGTAAGAGTGCGGAAGAGGGCCGAGGGGTAGGGGAGCGGTGGAAGAGACGATATGGGTAGGGGCAGAGGTGGGGGGGGATAAGAGGGGTGGGGGTTGGGGTGGGAGGGGAGGAGGGAGAGGGGTGAGGAGAGGGCAGAGGGGGAAAGGGAGGAGGAGAGAGGGGTGCGCGAGGGGGTGTAGAGAGGGCGGGAGAGAGAGGGGGAAAGATGGGTGGGGCGGGGGAGACGAGAAAGGGAGGGGGAGGATGGAGGGGAGGGAGGAGGGAGAGGGGGAAGAGTGTGGACGGAGGGAGGGGGAGAGGGGTAGGGGGAGAGAGGGGGAAGAGTGGGGAGGGAGAGGGAAGGGTGGGCCGGAGAGAGAGGGGTGGGGGAGGGAGATGGGGAGTGGGGGGAGATAAGTGGAAGAATGGGGAGAGGTGTAGGGGGGAGTGGTGGAAGTGGGTGAGAGGGAGGGGGAGAGGGGTAGGGGGAGTGGTGGAAGAGGGACAGAGGGGTAGGGGAAGGGGTGGGGGATAGAGGGGTGCGAGGGGGAAGGGAAGGGTGGGGGAGGGAGAGGGGCGGGGAAAGGGGGAGAGAAGGGGAAGAGTGGGGAGGGAGGGAGAGAGGGGTAGGGGGGTGGTGGAAGGGGGACAGGGGTAGGGGGCTGGAGGAAAGATGGAGGGGGGTGGGGCAGATAGGGAAGGGGGGGGGGGGGGGAGAGGGATGAGCGTGGGAGGAGGAGGGGAGGGAGAGGGGGTAGGAGAGGGGGAGGAGAGAGGGGTGGGGGATGGGAGGAGGGAGGGATGGGGGAGGGGGAGAGAGGGTGGGGAGGGGCGGAGGAGGGAGATGAGGTAGGGGAGGGAGGGGGTAGAGTATGGAGTGAGGAGGAGAGGGATGGGGGCAGAGAGGGAGAAGAATGTGGAGGGAGTGGGAGGGGGAGGGGGGAGAGAAGTGGTAGAGTGGGGAGGGAAGGAGGGGGAGAGGGGCAGGGGGAGTGGTGGAAGAGGGACAGGGGGAGTGGTGGAAGGGGTGGGGAGAGAGGGTAGGGAGGGGAAGGGAGGGGGAGACAGAGGGGTGGGGGAAGGAGAGGGAGAGTGGTGGGGTAAGGGGGAGAGAAGTGGAAGTGTGTGGAGGAAGGGGTTGGGGAATGGTGGAAGAGGGACAGAAGGGTAGGGGGAAGGGGGCGGGGGAGAGAGGGAAAGGAGTGGGGTAGAGAGGGAAGGGTGGTGGGGAGAGAGGGATGCGAGAGGGGTGAGGAGAGGGAGATGGAGATGGAGAGGGGGAGGTGAGAGGGGTGGGAGCGAGGAGAGAGTGGAGGGGGAGAGAGGTGTGGGGGAGGGGGAGGGAAGCGAGGAGGGAGATGGGGTAGGGGTAGAGGGGGAAGAGTGTGGATGGGAGGAGGAAGAGAGGGTAGAGGAAGGGGGTGGGGGGAGGGAAGGGGGGTGGGGGAGGGGGGCGGGGGAGAGAGGGAAGGGGGGGAGGGAAGGGCAGTGGATGAGAGGGATGGGGAGGGTGGGATGGAGGAGGAAGGGGAGGTGGGAAATGGGGTAGGGGAGGGAGGGGGAAGAGTGTGGAGGGAGGGGGAGAGGGGTGGGGGGAGAGACGGGAAATAGTGGGGAGGGAGAGTGGAAGGGGAAGGGTAGGGGCAGTCCATCTGTTCCTCATTCCCTATCACCCCCAATCCTCTTTCTCTATTCCCACACACGTGATGACGCGCTTCGGACACAGGCTGCGGGGGGGGGGGGGGGGGGGGGGGGCTGGGGCTGGGGCTGGTGCAAAGGCATATGTAAATGATCCATTCCGATTGGACATCTGTGAGCATTGGGCATTGTGACATCACACGATGGAACGTTCACCAACATTCTATGTGTGAGAAGCTGTTTTTTTTTTTATTTGGGAGGGGGGGGGGGTGAAAAGGATTTTATTAAAAATGTGTACATAAACACGACAAAATTTAATCAGGAGTGGATACTTGGAATGAAAAGTGAAATCTCTGCGTCTGGTGTTGGTGTAGCAACGAATCAAAGGCTGGCAGTCACAAGTCAGGCAGAAACACAGACAGCCAGCCGGCAGCCACAGAGTTTTATATTATAACTAGACCAAATGCAGACCCGTTGGCTCTGTTTCCCCAACGCGCGTTTGCGGGGGGTGCTGCGAAATCACACTCACACTAACCACCCCCCAAACACACAGGTGGGGGTAGGGTGGAGGGGAGACGGGGTGGGGTGAGGGGAGGGTGAGAAGAGGGGAGGGGGTGGTGAGGAGGAGGAGGAAACAGGAGAGATTTGGGAGAGGAGGGCGGGGTAGAGGGAGAGAGAGGGGGACGGGTAGGGGGAAGAGAGTGGGGAGTGGGAGGAGAGCGGGAGGGCGGGAATGGGGGGAGATGGGGGGTGAAGGGGGTGGGAGAGGGGAAGGGGTGGGAGACGAGGTGGGGAGAGGGGAGGGGGAGAAGGGAGGGAGTGGTGAGGAGGAGGAGGAGGAAACGGGATAGATTTGAGAGGGAGAGGACGGGCGGGGTAGGGGGAGAGGAGAGAGGGGGATGGGAAGGGGAGGAGAGCGGTGAGGGCAGGAAGGGGGGGAGAAGAGGGGTAGGGGGTGGGAGAGGGGTAGCGGGGAGTGGTGCAAGAGAGAGGGGAAGGGGGTGGGGGGGAGATGGGGGTGAAGAGGGGTGCGGGAGGGGATGGGGAGGGGAGTAGGAGAGGGGGTGGGGGAGGGGATGAGAGAGGGGTTGGGAGGAGGAGGAGAGAGGGGTGGGAGAAGGGGAGAGAGGGAGTAAGGAGGAGGAAGGGGAGGAGGAGGGAGAGGGGAAGAGTGTGGAGGGAGGGTGAGAGTAGTAGGGGGGCGGGGAAGAGTGGGATGGGAGGGGGGAGAGGGGTAGAGGGGAGAGAGGGGGAATAGTGGTGAGGGAGCGGGAGGATAAGAGTGCGGAAGAGGGGTAGGGGGAGTGGTGGAAGAGGCAGAGATGGGTAGGGGGGAGAGGTGGGGGGAGAGAGGGTTGGGGGTTGGCGTGGGGGTTGGGGTGGGAGGGGAGGAGGGAGAGGGGAGAGAGCGGAGAGAGGGGGGAAAGGGAGGAGAGAGGGGTGCGGGAGGGGGTGAGCGAAGGTGGGGGGGAGGGGGGAAAGAGGGTGGGGGAGGGGGAGAGAGGAGAGAGGGAGGGGAGGATGGGGACGGAGGAGGGAGGGGACGGAGAGAGGAGAGAGGGAGGGGACGGAGGAGGGAGCGGGGGAAGAGTGAGGAGGGAGGGGGAGAGGGGTAGGGGAGAGAGAAGGGGAAGAATGTGGAGGGAGGGGGAGAGCGGAGAGAGGGGGAAGAGTGGGGGGGAGAGGGGTGGGGGATGGTGGGGGTGGGGGTAGATAAGTGGAAGAATGGGGAGGGAGGGGGAGAGGTGTAGGGGGAGTGGTGGAATTTGGAGAGAGGGAGGGGGAGGGGAAGGGGAGAGAGTTGTGGGGAGGGAGGAGGGAGATGGGGTGGGGGAGAGAGGGGGAAGAGTGTGCAGGGAGCGGGAGGAGTGGGGAGGGAGAAAGGGGGTGGGGGAGAGAGGGATGGGGGAGGGTGACAGAGGTGTGGGGGAGGGAGATGGGGGAGGAGGGAGAAAGGGGGTGGGGGAGGAGGGAGATGGGGGAGGAGGGAGATGTGGTAGGGGAGGGAGGGGGAAGAGTGTGGAGGGAGAGGGAGGGGAGGGGTGGGGGTGGTGCAAAGGCATATGTAAATGATCCATTCCGATTGGACATCTGTGAGCATTGGGCATTGTGACATCACACGACGGAATGTTCACCAACATTCTATGGCTGAGGGCTGTTTTTTTTTGAAATGTTGTGGAGGGGGGGGGGGGGGGGGGTGGAGGGGGAAGAGTGTGGATGGAGGAGGAAGAGTGGATAGAGGAAGGGGGTGGGGGAGGGAAGGGGGGTGGGGGAGGGGGCGGGGGAGAGAGAGGGAAGGGGGGGAGGGAAGGGCAGTGGAGGGGAGGGATGGGGGTGGGAGGGGGAGGGGGAGGAGAGGGAGGGGTGAGGAGGGAGATGGAGAGGGGGAGGAGAGAGGGATGGGGAGGGGGAGAGAGGGATGGGGGGGGGGGGGTTGGGAGACGGATTTTATTAAAAATGTGTGCATAAACACGACGACATTTAATCAGGAGTGGATACTTGGAATGAAAAGTGAAATCTCTACCGAAATGGAAAAAATCTCGGCGATTCTGTGTCTGGTGTTGGCGTAGCAACGAATTAAAGGCTGGCAGCCACAAGTCAGGCAGACACACACACAACACACACACACACTGGACTTTGTGCCTTCCCTCATGGTGGGAGCCATTTTGGGGGGATGTTCTTTGTCTTTAAGCATCTCATTTGTGTTATGTCTGTATTCTTTCTTTGTGTGCTGCAAAATGGAAAAAAGCATTACACCTCGGTGTATGTGAATGTGACCAATTAAATGCCTTTGAACACACACACACACACACACACACACACACACACACACACACACACACACACACACACACACACACACACACACACACACACACACACACACACACACACACACACACACACACACACACCCTTCAAGTTCAAGTGAGTTTATTGTCATGTGTCCCTGTATAGGACAATGAAATTCTTGCTTTGCTTAAGCACACAGAAAATAGTAGGCATTTACTACAAAACAGATAAATGTGTCCATATACCATGATATAAATATATACACACATGAATAAATAAACTGATAGTGCAAATAACAGAAAGTGGTTGCTAATAATCAGAGTTTTGTCCGAGCCAGGTTTAATAGCCTGATGGCTGAGGGGAAGTAGCTATTCCTGAACCTGGTTGTTGCAGTCTTCAGGCTCCTGTACCTTCTACCTGAAGGTAGCAGGGAGATGAGTGTGTGGCCAGGATGGTGTGGGTCTTTGATGATACTGCCAGCCTTTTTGAGGCAGCGACTGCGATAAATCCCCTCGATGGAAGGAAGGTCAGAGCCGATGATGGACTGGGCAGTGTTTACTACTTTTTGTAGTCTTTTCCTCTCCAGGGCGCTCAAATTGCCGAACCAAGCCACGATGCAACCGGTCAGCATGCTCTCGACTGTGCACCTGTAGAAGTTAGAGAGAGTCTTCCTTGACAATCCGACTCTCCGTAATCTTCTCAGGAAGTAGAGGCGCTGATGTGCTTTTTTGATGATTGCATTAGTGTTCTCGGACCAGGAAAGATCTTCAGAGATGTGCACGCCCAGGAATTTGAAGCTCTTGACCCTTTCAACCATTGACCCGTTGATATAAATGGGGCTGTGGGTCCCCCTCCTACTCCTTCCAAAGTCCACAATCAGTTCCTTGGTTTTTTCTGCTACACTGTGGTATCTGCTCAAAATATGGCGACTTTGAAGTTGTTTTACACAGAGAGTGGTGAATCTGAGGAATTCTCTGCCACAGAAAGTAGTTGAGGCCAGTTCATTGGCTATATTTAAGAGGGAGTTATATGTGGCTCTTGTGGCTAAAGGGAGAGAAGGCAGGTACAGGATACTGAGTTGGATGATCAGCCATGATCATATCGAATGGCGGTGCAGGCTCGAAGGGCCGAATGGCCTACTCCTGCACCTATTTTCTATGTTTCTATGTTCTTCTCCTCTCTCTGACCTGTTCTGTGAGACCGGGGGGGGGGGGGGGGGGGGGGGGGGTGGGAACGGGGAACAGGGAACATTGGGGCAAAAACGTCTTTGGAGTGCGAGAGGAAACAGAAGTTCTCGGAGAAAATTCATGCAACTCCAGATGTACGGACAAGCCCCCCATAGCTAACCCTCCACATTGCGACTCTTTGTATGCCTGGGTATGCAAAACGAAGCATCTCACTGTGACTTGTCACATGCAACAATAAAGGTATCCCAACGCTCACTGCTCCCCCTCTATGATTCCTGCTGCTCTCCTGCTCTTCAACCATGTTCTGACATCAGTCTGAAGAAAGTTCCCGACCCAAAACATCATTTGTCCATTGCCCACACAGATATTGCCTGACCTGCTTAAGTTCCTCCAACACTTTGTGTTTTGCTCAAGATTCCAGCATCTGCAGTTCCTTGTATCTGGTCCCTCAATTTTACTTCAAGGGCAATAGAGAAAGTAGCATGGCTCCATTTATTCAAGCTGACCTCGAGTTAAAAGGTAAGTTAAGTGCAGGTAAATTATTTCTTTTTTGTGTGTTTGGTACATCAGTTTTATTATTAGTGCTTTTTTCAAGATAAAACTGACAGTTGCAATACTAACAATGTCCTGACAGTGGCAATGCAGAGCTATTATAAATTTCAACCGGGACATTATAAAAAGAAACTAATCCTGTGATGCATTCTATTACACCATGTTATTACTAAATTAAGTTGAAGGGCTCAGTATATACTGCACAAACAGTCATTGACTAACCTTTCTATAAAGTCACTTAGTCGTGCTATTTACAAAATTCTCTGAGAAAGTACAAGAGATCATTTTGAATATTAAAATATTAATTAAAACTGTATTACGAAAAATGAATGTTAATCCATTGAATAAACATAAAGTAGATGAACATGAGTTTTCTGGGGGTAATTAGTTAAACTATTATATTTGAATCATGGAGTTGATCCCATGTCACCTCTGCATTCCAGCACTGAGCTCACATTTTACCCCAGACAGCAGCCTATAAATATCTTCTGCTTCTCCCTTGGGAATTATGTTGGACTGAGGATGGCTTCTCTCCAGTCTGGTTCTGTGGGTCTGAAGTGACCGATGCTGCCAATTTGTCATGGGTAGACATTTCCACAATGGGGCGGAAGGTGTTTGATTGGACGGGCGGATGGTATGAAAGAGAGTGTTCGCCTGCAAATGCTAATACTGAGTCTCTGCATGCTGCCAATGCATGGACTCCATTCCCGCAATACTTCACATGTTCATTGGTCATGCGCCAGGGATTACCATGGTTCAGTGGTGAACTTGCATGTTTCCATAGATGAAAGACATGCAAAAATTAGTACATGTGACAATAAAAGACCTTTGAAACCTTTGACCCGAAACGTCGCCTATTCCTTCTCTTCAGAGATGCTGCCTGACCCGCTGAGTTACTCCAGCTTATCGTGTCTATCTTCAAAAAAATGTGAGATACACGTATAATCCCCATCTGGGTCACGACTGTTCTTCAACGCAGAAAACTTGTCCTCTTTAACTGATCTGTGTTTTATGATCCTCCAAACTATGAAAAAGTCTTTCAAGTTGCACACCTGATCAGTTATTGTCACCTTCCATGAGGCAATGAGTGATGGGCTGCAAATGTCGACCTTTCTCAACATTATCAGAAAGTGAATATTTCAAAAACAAAATCCTACGGTCCAGTTTTGACATTGGTTTTCTGTTTGTTTTACTAGCACCAACAACAAAAAATCTTAAACTGTATACCAAAGTGAGAAAGCAGCAGCAAAAGAATTGAGAATGAAGAGATTTTAACAAAACATCAATTGAGAATCAGGTGGAATTGAATCAAGCATCCTTTATTCACAGTGCCATGAAGCACTGATTAAACCTGCTGTCAGAGGTTCACACAACTTTTTTAAGTTGTTTCTTCTTAAGTCTCCGTTTAAGAAAAATAAGATCTACATACACAATTCGCCTGAGAATGGCAGAGGCACAGAGAAGTCCTCCATGCATAGCTCCTGCTATCCCATTGGAAAAGACATCTTGACCTGCAAGAGAATGCATCGAGATAAGTGGATGGATTGCAGTTTGGAATTTAGAGAGATACAGCATGGAAACAGACCCTTCTGCCCACAGGGTCCACACTGCCAATCGGTCACCCGAACACACTACTTCCAGGTTACCCCACTTTCTCATCTATTCACTACACAATAGGTGGAATTTCAAGAGGCCAATTCATATACCAAACGGAGACTCGGTGATCATTTTGTTGAACACTTTCTCTAGGTCAGTTGATGTCTATGGCATCTGCTGGTTACTTCCCATACTGACCTCTCTGTCCATGGCAAGAATGAGGTCACAGGTAATTTGGAGGAACAGCACCTCATATTTCACTTGAGCAGCTTACAACCAAGCGCTATGAACTTTGAATTCTTTAATTTTCGGCTTCGGTGCCGAGCCGGGTCTCCGCTGCTGCTGCTGTTGCTGCTACAGCTTCGGTGCCGAGCCGGGTCTCCGCTGCTGCTGCTGCCGCCGCTACAGCTTTGGTGCCGAGCCGGGTCTCCGCTGCTGCTGCTGCCGCCGCCACAGCTCCAGGGCCGAGCCGGGTCTCCGCTGCTGCTGCTGCCGCCGCTACAGCTTCGGTGCCGAGCCGGATCTCCGCTGCTGCTGCTGCCGCCGCCACAGCTTCGGGGCCGAGCCGGGTCTCCGCTGCTGCTGCTGCCGCCGCTACAGCTTCGGTGCCGAGTCAGGTCTCCGCTGCTGCTGCTGCCGCCGCTACAGCTTCGGGGCCGAGTCAGGTCTCCGCTGCTGCTGCTGCCGCCGCTACAGCTTCGGGGCCGAGTCAGGTCTCCGCTGCTGCTGCTGTTGCTGCTACAGCTCCGATGCCGCCAGCTCCGTCATTAGGCCTCGGCGCAGACGGAGACGGGGAATACGACCGAAGAAAAAGTCGCATCCCCCGAAGGAAGAGACCAAAGCATGTTTCTCCCACCCCACCCACACACATACACAACTTAATAAAACAAAATTAACTAAAACATGACAAAGAACAAAACGAAAGAAAAAAACCAGACGGACTGCAGGTGGGCCGCAGCTGTTAAGCCAGCGCCGCCATCTTGAATCTGTTCTTCATGTTGTTTTGTCCACTTTTGTCCACAGTTCTCAACATTGTTTCCCTCATGAGATTACACCTTCCCTAGCCAGCAATGGGCCTACCAGGCAAAGCCCTGCCTGAGGCCATTTGTGGACGGCTCAGATTGGTCCTGGTCCTTTCTTGCCTCCAGCTCTTCACCAAGGGAATTCGAGAACCAGAGGACATAGGTTTAAGGTGAGAGAGTGAAATTGGAATAGGAACCTGAGGGGCAACCTTTTCACACAGAGAGTGGTGTATTTATGGAATGAGCTGCCAAAGGAGGTAGTTGAGGCAGGTACTATAACAACATTTGAACAACATTTGGACAAGTACACAGATAAAAAGGTTCAGAGGGCTCTGGGCCAAGCACATGTAGGTGGGACTAGCGTGGATGGGCATCTTGGTTGGCATGGGCAAGTTGGGCAGAAGGGCCTGTTTCTGTGCTGGATGACACTATGACTCCTGGGGGAAACACACAGAGAACGGGAAACCCCGCAGAGAGAGCACCCGAGCTCAGGATCGAACCCGGGTCACTGGCACCGTGAGGCAGCAGCACTGTCACCTGTGCCACTGTGTCACCCTCCAAAGGAATCAAGGCCTGAAACATGGTTTGCCATGGTTTTTGATTTGATTTGATTAGATTTAATTTATTGTCACTGTCTTCAGTTAAGCGACAACGAAATTCTCTTTCCCTTACAGTCATACAAAAAATAAAATAAAAAACAAAACAAAACAAAAACACAGAACACAGTAGTCCACAACACAAACATCCCCACAGCGGCACCAAATTTCCCCACTGTGAGAGAAGGAACCAAAGTCCAGTCAACCTCCTCGCTGATGTTCCCCAATGTTCACCCGTGGTCGGGGCCACCCGAGCACCCCGTAGTCGCCGCTACAGGCGGCCCGATGTTCAGGCCCTCTCGCCGGGAATAATGGAACCCCGACGTTGAACGGGAGAACATCCTCAGCGGCCTGGACCTCTGAATCGGCCACCTTCCACCGGAGTCCGTGGCTCCCGATGTCCACAGGCTGCGCTGGGCGGAGTTTTGCGCTGGCGACCCCCGGCAAAGGGTCCCAGGACTCCGCGATGTTAAAGTCAGCGCTGCCCGCGTTGGGAGCTGTGCACCCACAGCTCCGCGATGTTGGAGCAGCGGCCCAACACTCCGGAACTCCAAGTGGTGATTCCAGGTAAGGCCTCGCCCGCTCCGCGATATATCGAGCGCAACACCGCAGCTGCTGCAGCTCTGGTCTGGTCCCAGCAGGAAAGGCCGCGTAATTCCAGTTGGTAGGCCGCGGGGAGGGGGGAGGGGGGGGGCGCGAGGACGCGACTCGAATAACAGCTGTATCCTCGCCACGAAGCGAATGAAGGACGGTTTCCCCCTTACCCTACCCGCTTCCCCCCACATGAAATACTGAAAAAAACTATAAAAACACACTCTAAACACAACAGAAAACCAGACCGCGGGCGGAGGCAGCCAGTAACAGCGCCACCGGATGTCCAGGGGAGTGTGCATTAGTTTTTTATAGAACGTGTAAAACCTTAAAACGTGTTGTAACCATGGAGATTGTGTGGAAGAGATTTGTCACGGCATTGCCATTGGTTGTTACATGTTTGTGAAGTTGAACACCAGGGGTCATCTGAATAGTGCCCAAACTGAAAAATTAATTGGGAAATTCATTTTCCCCAACAATCTCCATGAAGTTAACACTTTTATGAAATTGAAACAGAAAACGTTGGGGATACTCGACATCTGAAGGCTTTCCTTTCACTTTTTGATTTGATGAAATTCATTTTTTTTTCAGCTGAGAATAAATTTTCCCAAACAGGCTCAAATCAATTTTTTCCAGAGCTGAGACCATTAGTGAGCAATTTTTACTTTGTCCATCTCTGCCTTGGGTGTCCAAGTCTTGCTCGTGTGGGACGGAATGATCAAAAGGGAAATACAAGCAAAAAAATAGAATGAGGCACTGAAGGATTTCATCAGTCCTTGCTCTCAGGCAGCTTCTATGCACTGAGCTTTGAGACACGATTGACACACTTATCTTTTCTCATAGAGCAACAACCATTCCTGAGGTACAGCAAAAGATCTATACTGTGCAAGCTGTGACGATCAAAGTTATAAAGGGAAGCAGCCAAAGCACATGGTCACATCTGATCTTCTGCCAGAAAGCTAGTGGGCACGGGGTTAAGGTGAGAGGTAATATAAACCTGAGAGGCAACATTTTCACACATATACCCAAGGTGGTGGGTATATGGAACAAGCTGCCAGAGGAGGTAGTTGAGGCAGGTAAAATAACAACATTTAAAAGACACAAAATGGTAGAGTGACTCAACGGGTCAGGCAGTATCCCTGGAGAGCATAGATCGGTTATGTTTCGGGCTGAAGAAGGGTCCCGACCAGAAACGTCACCTATCCATGTTCTCCAGGGTTGCTGCCTGACCCGCTGAGTTACTCCAGCATTACCAAGGTGTCTTTCCTTGGTAAACCAGCACCTGCAGTTCCTTGTTACAGCATTGAAAAGTCATTTGGACAGGGAACGATTTAGAGGAATATGGCCCAGACGTGGGCAGGAGGAACTAGTGTTGATCGGCATGGAAGATTGGGCTGAAGATTCTGTTTCAGTGCCGCATGACTCCATGACTAAAATATGTATTAATTATATGTATTAATTAAGAAAATGTGGGTTGAAGAATTGTTGTCTGGTTACAGGCAAGTCCTGGCACAGGAAGAATTGCAACATGCAGAGGCAAACCTATAATTACATTCTTGCTGTTATATTAATACCTGATTCTGTCCCTGTCAACATAGTGAAGTAGCTAGTTAACCGACATTCCTGCTTGGTTGGAATAGACTCAGCCGAATGAGGTAGTGAGGTAAAGGTTCTTCACGGGCGTTTTGGCTCTGATGGAGGCGATGACTTAAGGAGTGAACCGATGAAGGTCCTGCTCGATACCGTACATCTCCCCTCGAGGTGCAGCCAGGTAGTACTGATTACTGAGAGGAGTCGCCGCATTGATGTATTCAATCTAGGATCTTCACACATACATTTTAAACAATAATTTCTCGTTGATTAATTGATGACGACAGATAAACACAAAAAGCTGGAGTAACTCTGCGGGACAGGCAGCATCTCTGGAGAGAAGAAATTGATGACTGCATTTTCTTTCGTTGCCAGACAACCCAAATATTTCTCTAGTTCACGCCTCTCTCTCTCTCTCTCGTTTCCCTTTCCCCTGATTCTGAGACTGAAGAACGGTCTCGACCCGAAACATCACCTGTTCCTTTTCTCCAAAGATGCTGTCTGCCCCGCTGAGTTATTCTAGCTTTTTGCGTCTATCTTTGATTTAAATCAGCATCTGCAGTTCCTTTCAACACACATCGTAAAATAATGTCACATTATGGCTATCTTGTGCAGCAGAGTGGTGTGCCCAGTAAAGCAAAGTTCCACAGCTCCAGGGACCCAGGTTTAGTTTAGTTTAGTTCAGTTTATTGCCACGTGTACCAAGGTACAGTGAAAACTTTTGTTGCATGCTGACCAGTCAGCGGAAAGACTATACATGATCACAATCGAGCCATCCACAGATGAACAGATACATGATAAAACGAATAACATTTAGTGCAAGATAAAATCCAGTGAAGTCCAATTAAAGATAGTCCAAGGGTTTCCAGTGAGATAGATAATAGCTCAGGACCATTCTCTAGTTATTGATAGGATGATTTAGTTGCCTGATAACAGCTGGGAATAAACTGTACCTGATCTCTGGTACTGATTGGGATTATATTGCACGTTCTCCCCTTAACCACATAGGTGTACTCCCACACACCAAAGACCAATATGTTAATTGATCACTTGTGTTCTTCGACGGAGGAAATCAGCCACCCTTACCTGGTCTGGTCAATGTCTGGCCCCAGAGCCTCTGAGGTGATTGACTCAAGTTCAAGTTCACATTTATTGCCACATGCACCAATTAAGGTACAGTGGAATTTGACTTATCATGAAGCCATACAATCAAAAGAGCACAATACACAGTAGAATACAACATGAACATCCACCACAGTGTAATCAACATTCTTCACTGTGGTGGAATGCAATAACTTTCAGTCAGTCCTCCTCCTTTGTTCATCTTGACAGCACCCTGAATATTACCGCAAGACATTTGTTTCAGCGGGCAATGAGGTCAGACCAGTAATACTGGCAACAAATAAATAAATAGCTAGAAGAACCACGGTTTTAATGATACCTTATCCTTCAGCTGTGGAAACAAATCTATGGCTCGGTCCAATAGTTTCCTGGCAATGTCCATCTTCCACGTCTCTAGTCCGCCCCTCGACTCTTTACTTTTCTATCTTTCCATTCCTCGAACCACTCGTAGCGAGCCATGGTCAGAATTGTCATACACGAATTTCCTGATAATCAGAAATGTTAGTTTGAGTTTAGTTTAGAAATACTGCCTTGAAACAGGCCTTCCGTCCCACCGAGCCCACACCAATTATCGAGCACCCATTCACACTATTTCTACGTTATCCCACTTTTACATCCACCTTCTACACGCGAAAGGTAATGTACTGCGATCAATTAACCTACATGCCCGCAGTTCTTTGGGATGTAGGAGGGAACCGGAGCACCCGGAGGAAACCCACATGATCACAGCGAGAACGTGCATACTCCACACAGACAGCATCCGAGGTCAGGATCGAACCCGGATCTCTGGCACTGTGAGTTCTACTGCTGTGCCACCGTATAGCACATATAGCCGTATAACTCTGCGCCATGTAGCTCTAGATGGCTTGTAAAGACCAAAGATTTAATACATATCAATAATGTCTGATGACATTTTTATCTCTGCATATTGCAGAAAGATTAGTGAAGCAAATCAGGCCTGATTTGAGGAGATATTAACTTTTCTTCTTAACACAGGCATTTGTAATCAGACACAGTAATAATATTCTCAATTGTAAAATATAGATCAACCAAAATGTTTTAATGTTTTTTGACAAATGTTTCCTTTTCTCCACAGACTGCCTTTTAATAATTGGGTGCTGATGAATTAAGCTCCAAATTGCTTCCTAATTCATCAAGAATGTATCTTTTGATCAACAATGTGGATTGTTAATGGGAGGAAGTCCCTTTTCCTTGAAACATTCACTCTCCTTTAGAACTTGGTTGAGTTAAAATATAAAGAGAAGGATGATAGCAAGACAAATAGTCCCATTGTACATTAAAAAAAAGTATTATTAAAATTTGTTTAGTCACCAATGGCAATAAAATCAAATGGGGACCTTGCGGGTGGTGGGAGGGGGGACGGTGGGGGTGGGGGGTACTTTTGTAACTTTGTCAGCGCCAAAATGTGGCAACACTTGTGTACTGCCTAGATGAGGTCTGCTATATGATTTTACCAGGCTTTATGCAAAACACCATTTCACTGCACCTACAGTAGTCAAATCAAATCAAGTCAAGTCTATTCGTCACATACACATACGAGATGTGCAGTGAAATGAAAAGTGGCAATGCTCGCGGACTTTGTGCTAAAAAACAAACAACCAAACAAACTACAAACAGGTACATGTAGGCAGTAGGTACATGTAACAATAACTATAATTGAATCATTGAATTGCAATCTCTTGACATCTACATACGCCTTTATTTTATTACAAATGCTGTGGTTTCAGTACGGCACCTTTGAAATAGAATCAACAAATTAGCAGCCACACTCATGTAAATATGGATATGACATAATTATTATGCAAAGGCACAGTCTAGTGGATAAGGTTGGGAGTTGAATATCTAAGGAGAGTTGATATTTAGGAAGACCAAGATTAAAGGAAAAGGAAAACGGGGGAAAGTGCTTGCTATGGATGAAATCAGTGCAATGGTGAGCAAGGAAACAGACTCGGAAAATCTGAATGTCGGACCAGTGTGGAACCAGAGCTAAGAAGCACCAAGAGACAGCAAACATTAACCATTAGTGGGAAGTGCCCATGGGATTCCAAACATTGAATGGGTGTGCATCGAACAAAAACAATATTAAGTACTATTGGCAATCATGGGTGCACTTGGCAATTGGGAATAATACCTGGAATCTCGCCACAATGTTTTCATTTCACACCAGTCAATTGAGAAGCCAACTCATAAGCAGACTATCTTAGATTGGATGCTGTGCAATGAGCAGGAGTTCTGTGCAATGAACAGGAATGATCTTGTTGTGTGAAGCCCTTCAGGGGAGAGTGAACACAACATAATAGTTGCTCATTAGCAAAAAATACAAAGTGCCGAGGAACTCAGTGGGTCAGGCAGCATCTGTGGATAGGAAATGGACAGACGATGTTTCAGGTCAGGATCTTTCTTCTGACTGATGAATAGGTGGGGAGAAAGGGGTGCGGGGAAAGGGCGGGGCAAGACAGGGATGGGAGGACATTCAGATGAGGGGAGATTGGGTTGACTGAGCTAAGTTTAAGAAAAGGGGTAAGCCATTTAGAACAGAGATGAGGAAAAACTTTTTCACACAGAGGGTTGTGAATCTGTGGAATTCTCTGCCTCAGAAGGCAGTGGAGGCCAATTCTCTCGATGCTTTCAAGAGAGAGTTAGATAGAGTTCTTAAAGATAGCGGAGCCAGGGGATATGGGGAGAAGGCAGGAACGGGATACTGATTGTGGATGATCAGCCATGATCACAGTGAATGGCAGTGCGGGCTTGAAAGACCGAATAGCCTACTCTTGCACCTATTGTCTATTGTCTATTCATAAGATTGTTTAAGATTGAGAGGAGATCTGATTGAAACGTACACAATTCTGACAGAGTTTGATGTTTCCCCTGGAAGGACAGGTCGAGGACCAGAGGTCACAGACTCAAGTTAGGAGTTTAATTATGTGAAACCTGTGGTATTTTTGACAGCAGAAGGCAGTGGGCGCTAGGTCACTAAATTAGTTCAAGAAGGATGGTGATACAAAAGAACATCAAGGAGTTAGAAGAGACTACGGGAATATAATGACTCAAGAAACTGCAGATGCTGGAAACTTCAGCTAAAATCTAAGTGCTGGAAGAACTCAACGGGTCAGGCAGTATCTGTGGAGGGAATCGACAGATGACGTTTCATTCACTGCCCTTTGTCGGACTTGAGATTTTTGCCTGAATAGGGTCCTGACCTGAAATATAGTCTATCTATTCCCTCCACAGATGCTGCCTGACCCTTTGAGTTTCTCCAGCACTTTGTGCTTTGCTGTGAGGATATGGTGTTGAGATAAAGGATAGGCCATGAATGGTGGAACAGGCTCAAAGAGCCAAACAGCCTTCCCCGCTCTTATTTTTCAATGTTTGTCTCAATGGGACTAATATACACAGATTTATTACCTTTCAAAGAGAAAACCTGCTGCAATTTCAATTATGTAAATTAAAACGAGGCTTTGAGATACTATTGTGAGTAGTAATCCTAATACCTGCAACTCTAAATCCATGGGATGCTTTATATCAGAAGCACACTAACAAATAATTAATTATCTGATTTGTTCCCTGGGTTTCTGGAGATTTTTTTTCTGCCCTTAATTTTCCTTTATTTATTCCTTTTTTTTAGGATATGGATGTTGCTGGCAAGGCCAGTATTGTCCATTCCCAATTGTCCGAGAAAAGGTGGTGATGAATTAGCTTCTTTAAACTTTGAAACACTTTTGGGCGGCACGGTGGCGCAGTGGTAAAGTTGCTGCCTTACAGCACCAGAGACTCGGGTTCGATCCTGACTTCGGGCAATGTCTGTACGGAGTTTGTACGTTCTCCCCGTGACCTGCGCAGTTTTCTCCCAGATCTTCGGGTTTCCTCCCACACTCCAAAGACGTACAGTTTTGTAGGCTAATTGACTTGGTATAAATTGTAAATTGTCCCCAGTGTGTGTAGGGTAGTGTTAATGTGCGGGGATCGCTGATCGGTACGGGCATGGTTGGCCGAAGGGCCTGTTTCCACGCTATCAACTAAACCATCTCTCAACTAAACTAAACTGTTGATGATGATGAACCCTTAGGGAGAGGTATTCAAGATTTATTCTTGCAGCAATGAAGGAGCAGCAATTTATTTCCTGGTAGGATTGGTGTGCGACTTGGAGTTAAGTTTAGTTTATTGTCACGTGGTATAGTGAAAAACTTTTGTTGCATGCTAACCAGTCTGCG
This sequence comes from Amblyraja radiata, assembly GCF_010909765.2. Taxonomy (NCBI): domain Eukaryota; kingdom Metazoa; phylum Chordata; class Chondrichthyes; order Rajiformes; family Rajidae; genus Amblyraja; species Amblyraja radiata. The sequence continues at coordinate 20,025,021 of NC_045971.1, forward strand.
GAAAGATATGATAACAATTGGGCCATCCACAGTGTACAGATACAGGATAAAGGCAATATCATGAATAACATTGAGTGCAAGATAAAGACCAGTAAGTCCCATCAAAGATATTCCGACGGTCTCCAATGAGGTAGATAGTGGTTCAGGACTGCTCTCGAATTGTTGGTAGGATGGTTCAGTTGAATGATAATAGCTGGGAATGTCCCTGAATTTGGAGGTGAATCTGAATCTGGATAGCAGGTAGGGTAGTAATGGTTCCTTGGAGTCAATGTTATCTTTCTTTCAAGTGGCAATGGAAGGGTATTGTTGGGATGGCCTTGGAAGGTAGTGTTGGAGGGAATTAATGTACATGGTGGATCCAAGAGACAACCAGAGACAAGAGGCCACCTGAGGTCAGTATTCAAATTGTCCCACGGAACATGCAAGACCAATTGGTGGACAATAAGTCTTCAAATTTTTGCCGAAGACGTGGTTTGATCATTAAACACACTACACAACAGATTCAGAGTTTAGATTGAGCTTTTTTTCTGAAGCTTTGTGAGTCAAAAAGGAGATATTGTGTGATTAAATACATCACTGCTGGATCAGTACATCCCTTCTCCAGCAGAAGGCCACGGATAAGGAGCAAGGGCAAATCAGTTCGGAATTAGAATGAAACCTTTGTGTTTGTACAAAAGATTCCTTCAATATTGTGCCATTAAAAGGTTACTGCAGCCTAAATATAGCCAATAAAAAGGTTATAAACCATATGAGTCTTTATGTTCTGGGATACTCAAGCAAAGCACAATGTGCCAGATGAACTCAGTAGGTTAGGCAGCATCTGTGGAGTAAATGTAGAAGGGTCTTGACTAGAAGAAGGGACTGAAGTTGGGTCCTGGCCCAAACCATCATCTGTCCATTCCTCCACAGATGCTGCCTAACCTCCAGCACTTTCTTCCAGATTATTCAGATCCTCCAAAACTCAAGAGTCCATCATCTGCAGATCCTTGCGTCTCCATTCAAAGGTGTCATGGTACCTCACTGTAAGATATACCTTTGCGCTGGGAGATTATTTTTTGCACACAATTCAGGAAAATCTTATTATACATAAGCACATTCACACTCAATTAGAAGAGTGTAAGCATAGTAAATTACACTAAGACAGACGAGATGCTCTGGGAGACTAGATATCTATTTGCAATATAGAAATATACAAGAATTTAAATTTGACTGAAAAAGTGAGTGGAACACATACACGAACGCGTCTGTTGAATGCTTAATAATTATTTCAAGGATCCCATGCCCAGTTTGTCTGCCCATCTTTTTCAGCGCACTTCGATGGTAATTACAGGTTCGTTCCTTCCAGGTGATATCCTTGGCTGATGGAAAAGTAACAAATAACATCAGAATAGTTTTGTCAAACTCCTCCTTGCTTGCAGGCATGGTGTGACACATTCTGAAACAGTAAAATGATTGAAACCTTTAGAGCCTAGGGTGTTTTATTGTCATTCGGTGGGCGGCGCGACTCTCGTCAGCAGCGGCCTCTGCAGTCCGTCTGCGTTTTTATTATTTTATGTCTTATGTTTTTATGTAGTTTTCGTTATTTTTGTTGGGGTATGTGTGTGGGGGGGGGTGGGGGTGGTGTGGGGGGGGGGGGGGGGGGGTGGGGGTAACTTTTAAATCTCTCCCTGCACGGGAGACCCGACCTTTTCTTTGTCGGGTCTCCGTTGTCGTTGGGGCTGCAACGAGGAGCGGCCTCCAACAGGAAGACCGGGGGCTGTGGTGCCGACTACTCACCTCACCGTCGCAGAGCTGGCCGAGTCCAGAGCGGGTGGAGCTGTGGTGGACGCTGCTGCGACCCGACCCCCGGAGATTCGGTGGCTGCAACTGCGGGTTTGGCGGGCGGCACCGGGAGCCAGCGGGTCCCTGGAGGGAGACCGCTTTTCGGGGCTTCCGCAACGGCGACTTCTCCCGCCCGAGTTGCGGGGTTGAAGAGCTCCTGGAGCGGGGCCTTACAGCACCGCCCCGCGCGGCTTGGAATGGCTGCGGGTCTCTGCGAGCGCGCTGGGGGCTTTTAGAGTCTAGGGTGTTTTATTGTCATATGTCCCAGATAGAACAATGACATTCTTACTAGCAACAGCACAACTGAACATGTAAAGATAGTACAGGTACTCTGTAAACAATATAATTAGTGAGAGAACACACACACACACACACACACACACACACACACACACACACACACACACACACACACACACACACACACACACACACACACACACACACAGATTTGAGAGGGAGAGGAGAGCGGGGGAGGGTAAGAGAGAGGGGGATGGGAAGGGGGAGGAGAGCAGGGAGGGCAGGAAGGGGGAGAGAAGAGGGGTAGGGGGTGGGAGAGGGGTAGCGGGGAGTGGTGCAAGAGAGAGGGGAAGGGGGTTGGGGGGGAGATGGGGGTGAAGAGGGGTGCGGGAGGAGATGGGAGGGGGTAGGAAAGTGGGGTGGGGGAGGGGACGACAGAGGGGTGGGGACGGGGGAGAGAGGGGTGGGGGAAGGGGAGAGAGGGAGTAGGAGGGAGGAGGGGGAGGAGGGAGGAGGGAGGGGAAGGAGGAGGGAGAGGGGGAAGAGTGTGGAGGGAGGGGGAGAGTGGTAGGGGGGCGGGGGAAGAGTGGCATGGGAGGGGGAGAGGGGTAGGGGGGAGAGAGGGGGAATAGTGGTGAGGGAGCGGGGAAGATAAGAGTGCGGAAGAGGGGTAGGAGGAGTGGTGGAACAGGCAGAGATGGGGGGAGAGGTGGGTGGAGAGAGGATTGGGAGTTGGAATGGGGGTTGGGGTGGGAGGGGAGGAGGGAGAGGGGTGAGGAGAGAGGGGAGAGAGGGGGAAAAGTGAGGAGGAGAGAGGGGTGCGGGAGGGGGTGAGCGAGGGTGGGGGGGAGGGGGGAAAGATGGTGTGGGAGCTGGAGAGAGGAGAGAGGGAGGGGAGGATGGAGGGGGAGGAGGGCGGAGCGGGGGAAGAGTGAGGAGGGAGGGGGAGAGGGGTAGGGGGGCGAGAAGGGGAAGAGTGTGGAGGGAGGGGGAGAGCGGAGAGAGGGGGAAGAGTGGGGAGGGAGAGGGGTGGGGGATGGGAGGTGGGGGGAGATAAGTGGAAGAATGGGGAGGGAGGGGGAGAGGTGTAGGGGGAGTGGTGGAATTGGGAGAGAGGGAGGGGGAGGGGAAGGGGAGAGAGTTGTGGGGGAGGGAGGAGGGAGATGGGGTGGGGTATGGAGGGGGAAGAGTGTGCAGGGAGGGTGAAGAGTGGTGAGGGAGAAAGGGGGTGGGGGAGAGAGGGATGGGGGTGAGCGGAGGAGGGGAGGCGAGGAGAGGGAGAGGGGTGAGGAGAGGGAGATGGAGAGGGGGAGGAGAGGGGGTGGAGACGGGAGGAAAGAGGGATGGTAGAAGGTGACCGAGGTGTGGGGGAGGGGGAGGAGGGAGATGGGGTAGGGGAGGGAGGGGAGGAGGGAGATGTGGTAGGGGAGCGAGGGGAAGAGTGTGGAGGGAGGGGGAGGGGTGGGGGGAGAGAGGGGAAAGAGTGGGGAGAGTGGGAGGGGGAGAGAAGTGGTAGTGGGGAGGGAGGGGGAGGGGTAGGGGGAGTGGTGGAAGAGGGTCAGAGGGGTAGGGGTGGGGGGAGAGGGGGGAGGGAGGGGAAAGGAGGGGAGGGAGGTGTGGGGAGGGAGAGAGGTGGGGTAAGGGGGAGAGAAGTGGTAGAGTGGGGAGGGAGGGGGAAGGGAGGGGGTGAGGGAGGGGTGGGGAGGGAGAGAGGTGGGGTAAGGGGGAGAGAAGTGGAAGAGTGGGGAGGGAGGGTAGGGAAGTGGTGGAAGAGGGACAGAGGGGTAGGGGGAATGGGGCGGGGGGAAAGAGGGAAGGAAGTGGCGTAGAGAGGGAAGGGGGGTGGGGCAGGGAGGGATGGGGTGGGAGTAGGAGGGGGAGGAGTGGGAGAGGGGTGAGGAGAGGGAGATGGAGGGGGAGGATAGGGGGTGGGGGAAGGGAGGAGAGAGTGGAGGGGGAGAGAGGTGTGGGGGAGAGGGGAGGGAGGTGAGGAAGGAGATGGGGTAGGGTGTAGAGGGGGAAGAGTGTGGATGGAGGGGGAAGAGTGGGGAGGGGGAAGGGGGTGGGGGAGAGAGGGAAGGGGGTGGGGGACTGAAGGGGGGTGGGGGGAGGGGTGTGCGAGAGAGGGAAGGGGTGGGGAAGGGAAGGGGGAAGAGAGAAGGGGGGTGGGGGAGAGAGGGATGGGGTAGGAGGAGGAGGGGGAGGGGAGGTAGAGGGGTGAGGAGAGAGAGATGGAGAAGGGGAGGAGAGAGGGATGGGGGAGGGGGAGAGAGAGATGGGGAGGAGGAGAGAGGTGTGGGGGAGGGGAAGAGGTGGGAGATGGGGTAGGGGAGGGAGGGGGTAGTGTGTGGAGGGAGGGGGAGAAGGGTGGGGGAAGAGAGTGGAAATAGTGGGGACTGAGAGTGGTAGGGTGAGGGGTAGGGACAGTCCATCTGTTCCCCATTCCCTACCACCCCCAATCCTCTTTCTCTATTCCCACACACTTGATGACGCGCTTCGACACAGGCTGCGGGGGGTGGGGGGGGGGGGGAGGGGCTGGGGCTGGGGCTGGTGCAAAGGCATATGTAAATGATCCATCCGATTGGACATCTGTGTGCATTGGGCATTGTGACATCACACGATGGAATGTTCACCAACATTCTATGGCTGAGGGCTGTTTTTTTGTGGAAATTTTGGGGGGGGGGGGGGTGGGGGTGTGGGATTTTATTAAAAATGTGTACATAAACATGACGAAATTTAATCTGGAGTGGATACTTGGAATGAAAAGTGAAATCTCTACCGAAATGGAAAAAATCTCAGCGATTCTGCGTCTGGTGTTGGCGTAGCTACGACTTAAAGGCTGGCAGCCACAAGTCAGGCAGAGAGAGACACACACACACACACACACACCCACCCACACCCACCCACACCCACCCACACCCACCCACACCCACACCCACCCACACACACACACACCCACACACACACACTCACACACTCACACACACACACACACACACACACTTTTATATAATAATAGATAGATAGATAGAAGATAGATAGATAGATAATAGAAGATAGATAGATAGATGTAACAAGTCACAGTGAGATGCTTAGTGTTACATACCTAGGCATACAAAGAGCCGTGACGTAGAGGGCTGGCTAAGGGGTGCTTGTCTGTACGTCAGCGCAGTTTCCGCACTGTTTCTCTAAATTAAACTAAACTAAGACTCCCGCTTGGTCTTCTGCACATTTATGACTCTTGTACCTGGATGTTGAAATATAGACACAAAGTCGAGATCAGATGTTGGTTCACCTGATCTCCTGGTTCCACTGCTGAACTCAACGCCAAGTCCCATGGTGGGACATTGATGTTCTGAGCTGAACACTCAGACATGCTTAAGACTCAGTTTGAAGAAAGGTCCTGACCCAAAACGTTACCTGTCCATTCCCTCCACTGATTTTGCCTGACCTGCTGAGTTCCTCCAACACTTTGGGTTTTGCTCAAGATTCCATACCTGCAGTTCCTTCTGTCTCGATTTTTCTGCTACACTGTGGTATCTGCTCAAAATATGGCGACTTTGAAGATGTTTTACACAGAGAGTGGTGAATCTGTGGAATTCTCTGCCACAGAAAGTAGTTGAGGCCAGTTCATTGGCTATATTTAAGAGGGAGTTAGATGTGGCCCTTATGGCTAAAGGGATCAGGGGGTATGGAGAGAAGGCAGGTACAGGATACTGAGTTGGATGATCAGCCATGATCATATTGAATGGCGGTGCAGGCTCGAAAGGCCGAATGGCCAACTCCTGCACCTATTTTCTATGTTTCTATGTTCTCCTCCTCTCTCTGACCTGTTCTGTGAGATGGGGGGGGGGACATTGGGGCAAAAACGTCTTTGGAGTGTGAGAGGAAACAGAAGTTCTCGGAGAAAACCCATGCAACTCCAGATGTACGGACAAGCCCCCCATAGCTAACCCTCCACATTGCGACTCATTGTATTCCTGGGTATGCAAAACGAAGCATCTCACTGTGACTTGTCACATGCAACAATAAAAGTATCCCAACGCTCACTGCTCCCCCTCTATGATTCCTGCTGCTCTCCTGCTCTTCAACCATGTTCTGACATCAGTCTGAAGAAAGTTCCCGACCCAAAACATCATTTGTCCATTGCCCACACAGATATTGCCTGACCTGCTTAAGTTCCTCCAACACTTTGTGTTTTGCTCAAGATTCCAGCATCTGCAGTTCCTTGTATCTGGTCCCTCAATTTTACTTCAAGGGCAATAGAGAAAGTAGCATAGCTCCATTTATTCAAGCTGACCTCGAGTTAAAAGGTAAGTTAAGTGCAGGTAAATTATTTCTTTTTTGTGTGTTTGATACATCAGTTTTATTATTAGTGCCTTTTTCAAGATAAAACTGACAGTTGCAATACTAACAATGTCCTGACAGTGGCAATGCAGAGCTATTATAAATTTCAGCAGGGACATTATAAAAAGAAACTAATCTTGTGATGCATTCTATTACACCATGTTATTACTCAATTAAGTTGAAGGGCTCAGTATATACTGCACAAACAGTCATTGACTAACCTTTCTATAAAGTCACTTAGTCGTGCTATTTACAAAATTCTCTGAGAAAGTACAAGAGATCATTTTGAATATTAAAATCTATTATATATTAAAAGTCTGTGCCTGCCGCCGTCCGTCCGACCGGCTGCCTTTCTGCCTTTTGATTTGTTCCATCGTGTGATGTCACAATGCCCAATGCTCGCAGATGTCCAATCGGAATGGATCCATTTACATGGACGGCTGCCGGCCACCTTTCTTCCTTTGATTCATTGCTACTCTGAAACCAGACGAAGAATCGCCGAGATCTTTTCCATTTCGGTAGAGATTTCACTTTTCTTTCAAAGTATCCGCTCCTCATTACATTTCGTCGTGTTTAAGTACACATTTTTAATCAAATCCTTCTCCCCCCCCCCCCAATATTTCAAAAATAAACTGCTTCTCACCCATAGAAGCAGCCCCAGCCCCAGCCCCTGGTGAACGTTCCATCGTGTGATGTCACAATGCCCGATGCTCACAGATGTCCAATCGGAATGGATCCATTTACATATGCCTTTGCAGGAGCCCCAGCCCATGGTGAACGTTCCATTGTGTGATGTCACAATGCCCAATGTTCACATATGTCCAATCGGAATGGATTCATTTACATATGCCTTTGCAGGAGCACCAGCACCTGGTGAACGTTCCATCGTGTGATGTCACAATGCCCAATGCTCAAAGACATTCTTGCCATAGAGGAAGTACAGAGAAGGTTCACCAGACTGATTCATGGGATGTCAGGACTTTCATATGAAGAAAGACTGGATAGACTCGGCTTGTACTCGCTAGATTTTAGAAGATTGAGGGGGGATCTTATAGAAACTTACAAAATTCTTAAGGGGTTGGACAGGCTAGATGCAGGAAGATTGTTCCAGATGTTGGGGAAGTCCAGAACAAGGGGTCACAGTTTAAGGATAAGGGGTAAATCTTTTAGGACCGAGATGAGAAAAACATTTTTCACACAGAGAGTGGTGAATCACTGGAATTCACTGGCACAGAAGGTAGTTGAGGCCAGTTCATTGGCTATATTTAAGAGGGAGTTAGATGTGGCTAAAGGGATCAGGGGGTATGGAGAGAAGGCAGGTACAGGATACTGAGTTGGATGATCAGCCATGATCATATTGAATGGTGGTGCAGGCTCGAAGGGCCGAATGGCCTACTCCTGCACTTAATTTCTATGTTTCTATGTTTCCCTCTCAACACCCCTCTCCCTCTCCAACCCATCCCTCTCTCCCCCACCCGCTTCCCTCTCTACCCCACCCCTTTCCCTCTCTACCCCCGCCCCCTTCCCCTACCCCTCTGTCCCTCTTCAACCACTCCCCCTACCCCTCCCTCCCCACTCTTCCACGTCTCTCCCCTTACCCCACCCCTCTCCCTCCCCAATCCTCTCTCTTCACCTCCCTTCCCCTCTCTCCCCCACCCCTTTCCTACCCCTCTTTCCCTCTTCCACCACTCCCCCGTCCCTCTTCCACCACTCCCACTACCCCTCTGCCCCTCCCTCCCTCCCCACTCTTCCACTTCTCTCCCCCTTCTCTCCTCCAGCTCTCCCTCTCCTCACCCCTCTCCCTCTCCCATCCCTCTCTCCCTCCCCACACACTTGCCCGCTCTAACCCAACCCCCCTTCCCTCTCTACCCCCACCCCCTCCTCTCTCCCCCTCGCCCCTTCCCTAACCCTCTGTCCCTCTTCCATCACTCCCCCTCACCCTCCTCCTCCCTCTCCATCTTCCCCTCCTCTCCTCCTTCCCCCTCCACCTCCATCCCCACTCTTTCCCCCGCTCGTCTCCCCCCACACCTCTCCCCCTCCCTCCCTCCTCCCCTCCCTCCCCATCCCCCCCTCCCCCACATCTCTCTCCCCATCCCCCTCTCTCATCCCCTACCCCGCTCTAATTTCCCTCCCAAATCTCTCCCGTTTCCTCCTCCTCCTCTCCCCTCCCTCCCCTCTTCTCACCCCCCCTCCCCCCACCTGTGTGTTTGGGGGGTGGTTAATGTGAGTGTGATGCCGCCGCCCCCCCCCCCCCCCCCCCGCACCCGAAAAAGCCGTTGGGGAAACAGACCCAATGGGTCTGCACTTGGTCTAGTATAAATTAAAACTGTATTACGAAAAATGAATGTTAATCCATTGAATAAACATAACGTAGATGAACATGAGTTTTCTGGGGATAATTAGTTATACAACGTTGTTAAACTATTATATTTGAATCATGGAGTTGATCCCATGTCACCTCTGCATTCCAGCACTGAGCTCACATTTTACCCCAGACAGCAGCCTATAAATATCTTCTCCTTCTCCCTTGGGAATTATGTTGGACTGAGGATGGCTTCTCTCCAGTCTGGTTCTGTGGGTCTGAAGTGACCGATGCTGCCAATCTGTCATGGGTAGACATTTCCACAATGGGGCAGAAGGTGTTTGATTGGACGGGCGGATGGTATGAAAGAGAGTGTTCGCCTGCAAATGCTAATACTGAGTCTCTGCATGCTGCCAATGCATGAACTCCATTCCCGCAATACTTCACATGTTCATTGGTCATGCGCCAGGGATTACCATGGTTCAGTGGTGAACTTGCATGTTTCCATAGATGAAAGACATGCAAAAATTAGTACATGTGACAATAAAAGACCTTTGAAACCTTTGACCCGAAACGTCGCCTATTCCTTCTCTTCAGAGATGCTGCCTGACCCGCTGAGTTACTCCAGCTTTTTGTGTCTATATTCAAAAAAATGTGAGATACTCGTATAATCCCCATCTGGGTCACGACTGTTCTTCAACGCAGAAAACTTGTCCTCTTTAACTGATCTGTGTTTTATGATCCTCCAAACTATGAAAAAGTCCTCCAAGTTTCACACCTGATCAGTTATTGTCACCTTCCATGAGGCAATGAGTGATGGGCTGCAAATGTCGACCTTTCTCAACATTATCAGAAAGTGAATAATTCAAAAACAAAATCCTACGGTCCAGTTTTGACATTGGTTTTCTGTGTGTTTTACTAGCACCAACAACAAAAAATCTTAAACTGTATACCAAAGTGAGAAAGCAGCAGCAAAAGAATTGAGAATGAAGAGATTTTAACAAAACATCAATTGAGAATCAGGTGGAATTGAATCAAGCATCCTTTATTCACAGTGCCATGAAGCACTGATTAAACCTGCTGTCAGAGGTTCACACAACTTTTTTAAGTTGTTTCTTCTTAAGTCTCCGTTTAAGAAAAATAAGATCTACATACACAATTCGCCTGAGAATGGCAGAGGCACAGAGAAGTCCTCCATGCATAGCTCCTGCTATCCCATTGGAAAAGACATCTTGACCTGCAAGAGAATGCATCGAGATAAGTGGATGGATTGCAGTTTGGAATTTAGAGAGATACATCATGGAAACAGACCCTTCTGCCCACAGGGTCCACACTGCCAATCGGTCACCCGAACACACTACTTCCAGGTTACCCCACTTTCTCATCTATTCACTACACAATAGGTGGAATTTCAAGAGGCCAATTCATATACCAAACGGAGACTCGGTGATCATTTTGTTGAACACTTTCTCTAGGTCTGTTGAGGTCTATGGCATCTGCTGGTTACTTCCCATACTGACCTCTCTGTCCTGGGCCTCCTCCATGGCAAGAATGAGGTCACAGACAATTTGGAGGAACAGCACCTCATATTTCACTTGAGCAGCTTACAACCAAGCGGTATGAACTTTGAATTCTTTAATTTTAAGTAACTTCTACGTTCATTCCCCCCCCCCCCCCGCCAGCCTAGTTGTTTAACCAGTTCCACAGTTCTTCATGTTGTTTTGTCCACAGTTCTCAACATTGTTTCCCTCATGACATTACACCTTCCCTAGCCAGCAATGGGCCTAACAGGCAAAGCCCTGCCTGAGGCCATTTGTGGACAGCTCAGATTGGTCCTGGTCCTTTCTTGCCTCCAGCTCTTCACCAAGGGAATTCGAGAACCAGAGGACATAGGTTTAAGGTGAGAGAGGGAAATTGGAATAGGAACCCGAGGGGCAACGTTTTCACACAGAGAGTGGTGTATTTATGGAATGAACTGCCAAAGGACGTAGTTGAGGCAGGTACTATAACAACATTTGAACAACATTTGGACAAGTACACAGATAAAAAGGTTTAGAGGGCTCTGGGCCAAGCACATGTAGGTGGGACTAGTGTGGATGGGCATCTTGGTTGGCATGGGCAAGTTGGGCAGAAGGGCCTGTTTCTGTGCTGGATGACACTATGACTCCTGGGGGAAACACACAGAGAACGGGAAACCCCGCAGAGAGAGCACCCGAGCTCAGGATCGAACCCGGGTCACTGGCACCGTGAGGCAGCAGCACTGTCACCTGTGCCACTGTGTCACCGTCCAAAGGAATCAAGGCCTGAAACATGGTTTGCCATGGTTTTTGATTTGATTTGATTAGATTTAATTTATTGTCACTGTCTTCAGTTAAGAGACAACAAAATTCTCTTTCCCTTACAGTCATACAAAAAATAAAATAAAAAACAAAACAAAACAAAAACACAGAACACAGTAGTCCACAACACAAACATCCCCACAGCGGCACCAAATTTCCCCACTGTGAGAGAAGGAACCAAAGTCCAGTCAACCTCCTCGCTGATGTTCCCCAATGTTCACCCGTGGTCGGGGCCACCCGAGCACCCCGTAGTCGCCGCTACAGGCGACCCGATGTTCAGGCCCTCTCGCCGGGAATGATGGAACCCCGACGTTGAACGGGAGAACATCCTCAGCGGCCTGGACCTCTGAATCGGCCACCTTCCACCGGAATCCGTTATTCCCGATGTCCACAGGCTGCGCTGGGCGGAGATTCGCGCTAGCGACCCCCGGCAAAGGGTCCCAGGACTCCGCGATGTTAAAGTCAGCGCCGCCCGCGTTGGGAGCTGTGCACCCACAGCTCCGCGATGTTGGAGCAGCGGCCCAACACTCCGGAACTCCAAGTGGTGATTCCAGGTAAGGCCTCGCCCGCTCCGCGATATATCGAGCGCAGCACCGCAGCTGCTGCAGCTCTGGTCTGGTCCCAGCAGGTAAGGTCGCGTAATTCCAGTTTGTAGGCCGTGGGGGGGGGGGGGGGGGCGAGTACGCAACTCGAATAATAGCCGCATCCTCGCCAGGAAGCGAATGAAGGACGGTTTACCCCTTACCCTACCCGCTTCCCCCCACATAAAATACTGAAAAAAACTATAAAAACACACTCTAAACACAACAAAAAACCAGACCGCGGGCGGAGGCAGCCAGTAACAGCGCCACCGGATATCCAGGGGAGTGTGCATTAGTTTTTTATAGAACGTGTAAAACCTTAAAACGTGTTGTAACCATGGAGATTGTGTGGAAGAGATTTGTCACGGCATTGCCATTGGTTGTTACATGTTTGTGAGGTTGAACACCAGGGGTCATCTGAATAGTGCCCAAACTGAAAAATTAATTGGGAAATTCATTTTCCCTGACAATCTCCATGAAGTTAACACTTTTATGAAATTGAAACAGAAAACGTTGGGGATAGTCGACATCTGAAGGCTTTCCTTTCACTTTTTGATTTGATGAAATTCAATTTTTTTTCAGCTGAGAATAAATGTTCCCAAACAGGCTCAAATCATTTTTTTCCAGAGCTGAGACCATTAGTGAGCAATTTTTACTTTGTCCATCTCTGCCTTGGGTGTCCAAGTCTTGCTCGTGTGGAACGGAATGATCAAAAGGGAAATACAAGCAAAAAAATAGAACGAGGCACTGAAGGATTTCATCAGTCCTTGCTCTCAGGCAGCTTCTATGCACTGAGCTTTGAGACACGATCGAAACACTTATCTTTTCTCATAGTGCAACAACCATTCCTGAGGTACAGCAAAAGATCTATACTGTGCAAGCTGTGACGATCAAAGTTATAAAGGGAAGCAGCCAAAGCACATGGTCACATCTGATCTTCTGCCAGAAAGCTAGTGGGCACGGGGTTAAGGTGAGAGGTAATATAAACCTGAGAGGCAACATTTTCACACATATACCCAAGGTGGTGGGTATATGGAAAAAGCTGCCAGAGGAGGTAGTTGAGGCAGGTAAAATAACAACATTTAAAAGACACAAAATGGTAGAGTGACTCAACGGGTCAGGCAGTATCACTGGAGAGCATAGATCGGTTACGTTTCGGGCTGAAGAAGGGTCCCGACCAGAAACGTCACCTATCCATGTTCTCCAGGGTTGCTGCCTGACCCGCTGAGTTACTCCAGCATTTGGTGTCTTTCCTTGGTAAACCAGCACCTGCAGTTCCTTGTTACAGCATTGAAAAGTCATTTGGACAGGGAACGATTTAGAGGAATATGGCCCAGACGTGGGCAGGAGGAACTAGTGTTGATCGGCATGGAAGATTGGGCTGAAGATTCTGTTTCAGTGCCGCATGACTCCATGACTAAAATATGTATTAATTATATGTATTAATTAAGAAAATGTGGGTTGAAGAATTGTTGTCTGGTTACAGGCAAGTCCTGGCACAGGAAGATTTGCAACATGCAGAGGCAAACCTATAATTACATTCTTGCTGTTATATTAATACCTGATTCTGTCCCTGTCAACATAGTGAAGTAGCTAGTTAACCGACATTCCTGCTTGGTTGGAATAGACTCAGCCGAATGCTTACCAGTGAGGTAAAGGTTCTTCACGGGCGTTTTGGCTCTGATGGAGGCGACGACTTCAGGAGTGAACCGATGAAGGTCCTGCTCGATACCGTACATCTCCCCTCGAGGTGCAGCCAGGTAGTACTGATTACTGAGAGGAGTCGCCGCATTGATGTATTCAATCTAGGATTTTCACACATACATTTTAAACAATAATTTCTCGTTGATTAATTGATGACGACAGATAAACACAAAAAGCTGGAGTAACTCTGCGGGACAGGCAGCATCTCTGGAGAGAAGAAATTGATTACTGCATTTTCTTTCGTTGCCAGACAACCCAAATATTTCTCTAGATCGCGCCTCTCTCTCTCGTTTCCCTATCCCCTGATTCTCAGTCTGAAGAACGGTCTCGACCCGAAACATCACCTGTTCCTTTTCTCCAAAGATGCTGTCTGCCCCGCTGAGTTATTCTAGCTTTTTGTGTCTATCTTTGATTTAAATCAGCATCTGCAGTTCCTTTCAACACACATCGTAAAATAATGTCACATTATGGCTATCTTGTGCAGCAGAGTGGTGTGCCCAGTAAAGCAAAGTTCCACAGCTCCAGGGACCCAGGTTTAGTTTAGTTTAGTTCAGTTTATTGCCACGTGTACCAAGGTACAGTGAAAACTTTTGTTGCATGCTAACCAGTCAGCGGAAAGACTATACATGATCACAATCGAGCCATCCACAGATGAACAGATACATGATAAAGCGAATAACATTTAGTGCAAGATAAAATCCAGTGAAGTCCAATTAAAGATAGTCCAAGGGTTTCCAGTGAGATAGATAATAGCTCAGGACCATTCTCTAGTTATTGATAGGATGATTTAGTTGCCTGATAACAGCTGGGAATAAACTGTACCTGATCTCTGGTACTGATTGGGATTATATTGCACGTTCTCCCCTTAACCACATAGGTGTACTCCCACACACCAAAGACCAATATGTTAATTGATCACTTGTGTTCTTCGACGGAGGAAATCAGCCACCCTTACTTGGTCTGGTCAACGTCTGGCCCCAGAGCCTCTGAGGTGATTGACTCAAGTTCAAGTTCACATTTATTGCCACATGCACCAATTAAGGTACAGTGGAATTTGACTTACCATGAAGCCATGCAATCAAAAGAGCACAATACACAGTAGAATACAACATGAACATCCACCACAGTGTAATCAACATTCTTCACTGTGGTGGAATGCAATAACTTTCAGTCAGTCCTCCTCCTTTGTTCATCTTGACAGCACCCTGAATAATACCACAAGACATTTGTTTCAGTGGGCAATGAGGTCAGACCAGTAATACTGGCAACAAATAAATAAATAGCTAGAAGAACCACGGTTTTAATGATACCTTATCCTTCAGCTGTGGAAACAAATCTATGGCCCGGTCCAATAGTTTCCTGGCAATGTCCATCTTCCACGTCTCGTAGTCCGCCCCTCGACTCTTTACTTTTTCATCTTTCCATTCCTCGAACCACTCGTAGCGAGCCATGGTCAGAATTGTCATACACGAATTTCCTGATAATCAGAAATGTTAGTTTGAGTTTAGTTTAGAAATACTGCCTTGAAACAGGCCTTCCGTCCCACCGAGCCCACACCAATTATCGAGCACCCATTCACACTATTTCTACGTTATCCCACTTTTACATCCACCTTCTACACGCGAAAGGTAATGTACTGCGATCAATTAACCTACATGCCCGCAGTTCTTTGGGATGTAGGAGGGAACCGGAGCACCCGGAGGAAACCCACATGATCACAGCGAGAACGTGCATACTCCACACAGACAGCATCCGAGGTCAGGATCGAACCCGGATCTCTGGCACTGTGAGTTCTACTGCTGTGCCACCGTATAGCACATATAGCCGTATAACTCTGCGCCATGTAGCTTTATTCTCCAGTCCCACTGCTCTAGATGGCTTGTAAAGACCAAAGATTTAATACATCTCAATAATGTCTGATGACATTTTTATCTCTGCATATTGCAGAAAGATTAGTGAAGCAAATCAGGCCTGATTTGAGGAGATATTAACTTTTCTTCTTAACACAGGCATTTGTAATCAGACACAGTAATAATATTCTCAATTGTAAAATATAGATCAACCAAAATGTTTTAATGTTTTTTGACAAATGTTTCCTTTTCTCCACAGACTGCCTTTTAATAATTGGGTGCGGATGAATTAAGCTCCAAATTGCTTCTTAATTCCATCAAGAATGTATCTTTTGATCAACACTGTGGATTGTTAATGGGAGGAAGTCCCTTTTCCTTGAAACATTCACTCTCCTTTAGAACTTGGTTGAGTTAAAATATAAAGAGAAGGATGATAGCAAGACAAATAGTCCCATTGTACATTAAAACAAAGTATTATTAAAATTTGTTTAGTCACCAATGGCAATAAAATCAAATGGGGACCTTGCGGGTGGTGGGAGGGGGGACGGTGAGGGTGGGGGGGGGGGTGTACTTTTGTAACTTTGTCAGCGCCAAAATGTGGCAACACTTGTGTACTGCCTAGATGAGGTCTGCTATATGATTTTATCAGGCTTTATGCAAAACACCATTTCACTGCACCTACAGTAGTCACGTCAAGTCAAGTCAAGTCAAGTCTATTCGTCACATACACATACGGGATGTGCAGTGAAATGAAAAGTGGCAATGCTCGCGGACTTTGTGCTAAAAAACAAACAACCAAACAAACTACAAACAGGTACATGTAGGCAGTAGGTACATGTAACAATAACTATATTTGAATCATTGAATTGCAATCTCTTGACATCTACATACGCCTTTATTTTATTACAAATGCTGTGGTTTCAGTACGGGACCTTTGTAATAGAATCAACAAATTAGCAGCCACACACATGTAAATATGGATATGACATAATTATTATGCAAAGGCACAGTTCTAGTGGATAAGGTTGGGAGTTGAATATCGAAGGAGAGTTGATATTTAGGAAGACCAATATTAAAGGAAAAGGAAAACGGGGGAAAGTGCTTGCTATGGATGAAATCAGTGCAATGGTGAGCAAGGAAACAGACTCGGAAAATCTGAATGTCGGACCAGTGTGGAACCAGAGCTAAGAAGCACCAAGAGACAGCAAACATTAACCATTAGTGGGAAGTGCCCATGGGATTCCAAACATTGAATGGGTGTGCATCGAACAAAAACAATATTAAGTACTATTGGCAATCATGGGTGCACTTGGCAATTGGGAATAATACCTGGAATCTCGCCACAATGTTTTCATTTCACACCAGTCAATTGAGAAGCCAACTCATAAGCAGACTATCTTAGATTGGATGCTGTGCAATGAGCAGGAGTTCTGTGCAATGAACAGGAATGATCTTGTTGTGTGAAGCCCTTCAGGGGAGAGTGAACACAACATAATAGTTGCTCATTAGCAAAAAATACAAAGTGCCGAGGAACTCAGTGGGTCAGGCAGCATCTGTGGATAGGAAATGGACAGACGATGTTTCAGGTCGGAATCTTTCTTCTGACTGATGAATAGGTGGGGAGAAAGGGGTGCGGGGAAAGGGCGGGGCAAGACAAGGATGGGAGGACATTCAGATGAGGGGAGATTGGGTTGACTGAGCTAAGTTTAAGAAAAGGGGTAGACCATTTAGAACAGAGTTGAGGAAAAACCTTTTCACACAGAGAGTTGTGAATCTGTGGAATTCTCTGCCGCAGAAGGCAGTGGAGGCCAATTCTCTCGATGCTTTCATAAGAAAGTTAGAGTGCTAAAAGATAGCGGAGTCAAGGGATATGGGGAGAAGGCAGGAACGGGGTACTGATTGTGGATGATCAGCCATGATCACGGTGAATGGCAGTGCGGGCTTGAAAGACCGAATAGCCTACTCTTGCACCTATTGTCTATTGTCTATTCATAAGATTGTTTAAGATTGAGAGGAGATCTGATTGAAACGTACACAATTCTGACAGAGTTTGATGTTTCCCCTGGAAGGACAGGTCGAGGACCAGAGGTCACAGACTCAAGTTAGGAGTTTAATTATGTGAAACCTGTGGTATTTTTGACAGCAGAAGGCAGTGGGCGCTAGGTCACTAAATTAGTTCAAGAAGGACAGTGATACAAAAGAACATCAAGGATTAGAAGAGACTACGGGAATATAATGACTCAAGAAACTGCAGATGCTGGAATCTTGAGCTAAAATCTAAGTGCTGGAAGAACTCAACGGGTCAGGCAGTATCTGTGGAGGGAATCGACAGATGACGTTTCATTCACTGCCCTTTGTCGGACTTGAGATTTTAGCCTGAATAGGGTCCTGACCTGAAATATAGTCTATCTATTCCCTCCACAGATGCTGCCTGACCCTTTGAGTTTCTCCAGCACTTTGTGCTTTGCTGTGAGGATATGGTGTTGAGATAAAGGATAGGCCATGAATGGTGGAACAGGCTCAAAGAGCCAAACAGCCTTCCCCGCTCTTATTGAGTCATATGAGTCTTTATGTTCTGGGATACTCAAGCAAAGCACAATGTGCCAGATGAACTCAGTAGGTTAGGCAGCATCTGTGGGGGAAATGTAGAAGGGTCTTGACTAGAAGAAGGGACTGAAGTTGGGTCCTGGACCAAACCATCAACTGTCCATTCCTCCACAGATGCTGCCTAACCTACAGCACTTTCTTCCAGATTCTTCAGATCCTCCAAAACTCAAGAGTCCATCATCTGCAGATCCAGCGTCTCCATTCAAAGGTGTCATGGTACCTCACTGTCAGATATACCTTTGCGCTGGGAGATTATCTTTTGCACACAATTCAGGAAAATCTTATTATACATAAGCACATTCATACTCAAACAGAAGAGTGTAAGCATAGTAAATTACACTAAGACAGACGAGATGCTCTGGGAGACTAGATATCTATTTGCAATATAGAAATATACAAGAATTTAAATTTGACTGAAAAAGTGAGTGGAACACATACACGAACGCATCTGTTGAATGCTTAATAATTATTTCAAGGATCCCATGCCCAGTTTGTCTGCCCATCTTTTTCAGCGCACTTTGATGGTAATTACCTGGGTATCGTTCCTTCCAGGTGATATCCTTGGCTGATGGAAAAGTAACAAATAACATCGGAATAGTTTTGACAAACTCCTCCTTGCTTGCAGGCATGGTGTGACACATTCTGAAACAGTAAAATAATTGAAACTTTTAGAGTCTAGGGTGTTTTATTGTCATATGTCCCAGATAGATCAATGACATTCTTACTAGCAACAGCACAACTGAACATGTAAAGATAGTACTCGTTACAACCACAAACGTAAATGCATTTTATTGGGATTTTATGTGATAGACCAACACAAAGTGGTGCATAATTGTGAAGTGGAAGAAAAATGATACATGGTCTTCAAATTTTTTAACAAATCAAAAACTGAAAAGTGTGGCGTGCAAAAGTATTCAGCCCCCCTGAGTCAATACTTTGTAGAACCACCTTTCGCTGCAATTACAGCTGCAAGTCTTTTGGGGTATGTCTCAACATATAATATCAACAGAGAGTTTGAAAAGCATATAAACTTGTCTTTTTAAGTTTAAATGCAAATTACACTTACAATAATTAAAATACCCATACCAATTTGTTAATTCCATAAAATCTAGATTGGCCATAAGTTTAAGAAAGAACTGCAGATGCTGGAAAAATCGAAGGTAGACAAAAATGCTGGAGAAACTCAGCGGGTGAGGCAGCATCTATGGAGCGAAGGAATAGGTGACGTTTCGGGTCGAGACCCTTTTTCAGTCTGAAGAAGGGTCTCGACCTGAAACCTCACCTATTCCTTCACTCCATAGATGCTGCCTCACCCGCTGAGTTTCTCCAGCATTTTTGTCCACCTTAGATTGACAATAATATACTTCTCTCCCTCACAGCCCTTAATTTCCAATGAAATGTACACAATAATCATTGTCTCACCATAACTATTGGGAAACTGTGGAATTATGTATTTGGTCACTGATTAGCTTTGAGTATAAGGGCGGCTTGGTGGCGCAGTGATAGAGGTTCTGCCTTACAGCGCCGGAGACCCGGGTTCGATCCTGACTACGGATGTTGTCTGTCAGGAGTTTGCAGATTCTCCCTGTGACCATGTGAGTTTTCTCCGTGTGCTTTGGTTTCCTCCCACACTCCAAACATGCACAGGTTTGTAGGTTAATTTGGATTTGGTTTAAAAAATTGTAAGTTGTCCCTAGTGTGTAGGATAGTACTAGTGTAGGAATCGCTGGTTGGAGAGGACTCGGTAGGCCTGTTTCCACATTGTATCTCTAAACTAAACTAAACTGATCAGAATGACTTGAACACCCCCACCATCACTTCCCCTTATCCTTGCCCAATGCTCAATTAACGGCAGTGGGACTGATGTAGATGAATATTGCAGTGACTTACAGCTCATCCATGTTGTTGTTTTGATAAATCCAATAATTGGTTGCTCTCAACCCTAACTCTTCTTTTGTACCTTTGAGACCGACGAACACAAGGAACGATCCCATGCTATGACGCACCATGCTAAGCTGTGACTGGATGTCTGCATAGGAAGAAATAAGATCACCGATCAGTATCCATGACCTGAATTTTCTTGAGTGGAACCTGCTATATACCTCTAAACTTTTCCTATCCATGTTCCCGTCCAAGTGTCTTTTAAATGTTATTATTGTATTTGCCTCAACTACTTCTACTGGCAGCTTATTCCATAGACAAATCACCCACCGAGTGAAAACATTGCCATTCAGTTTCCCATTAAATCTTTCCCTTCTCTCCTTAAACCTATATCCACTGGTTCTTAATTCCTCTACCCTGTGTAAAAGACTGTGCATTTACCTTATCAATTCCCCTCATGATTTTTATACACCATTACATGATCACCCTTTAGCCTCCGTCACTCCAAGGAACCTGTTGTAGTCTTCATTAATAACCTGTCTATAAGTGAATGTATAAAGAGGCTTTTGCTTTTAACAGAAAATCTACTAAGATCAGCTGTTTATCAATCAAGTGCTGGAGAGCTACATTGTATTGATATTCCAGTTAAAGAAAATTGATGCTGTTACACTAAGATCTATTGGCCACAGCGCAATACAGCAGATTATCGTCTCACCGGGTTTGGCTTGGATTTCCTTTGGTAAAAGACATTCATAAGTGTTGTAAATTCCGGCATCAGAGATCACCGAGGGGGCATAAATATTTATTTTCTCTTGCCCTTTTTTGACAGTCACACCTACAATGATATATGTTGATAGTAAAACCAAACTAGCGTCAAAATATTAATGCAGTTAATCTCACTTCCCATAAAAATAAATCTTAGAGGGCTGCTGAAGCCAACTGAACGGAGAACTGCAACTTTTAACCTTGTACAACTTAAATCCTTGACCAAAATTAGTCATGCAGTAATCTTGTTGGCAAGAACACAAAGAGTTTGTAAGTTTGTTGGTATGTGGTGTGCATGAGAATACATTGGCATGGGGATTTTCTGGGAAATTTGAAACACCTGACCTGCCAACATTGTAACACACAAAGTGGTGGAGGAACTCAATGGGTCAGGTAGCATCTGTGGAGGTAAATGGACAGGCAACATTTCAGGTCAGGACCCACCATCAGACTGACAACATTGTAAATGGGAGTCCATTAACAGGGTATGAATTGGATTATGGGAAAATAATTCTATCCACTGTATCCATTTAATCTGATGTGAACATTTGCAGTGAATGCTTCACTTTTCATTTATGTTTTCCTAGTCTGTGGAAAGCATTGCCAGCTAAATCTATTTGACATTGTACCATATTTTTGGAGACCTGGTGTCTTTTCTTTTATTGAAACCCATCAACAGCCAATTTGAGAGGCATAAAGATGGTGTTCTGCATATGATTGATAATTTCAGCATTGAGCAACATTAAATCCTCTGCAGGAAAGTCGAGATGCAAAACAGTATTTGTCCCCTCTGCGTAAAATAATGCTTCCGTTCACATGGAAAGGCATCTGGAGTGAGAGTACGAGTTAAACAGCCTAATCCATCATGCTCCATTATTATAACAGCATGTATCATGTGCTCAACCCTTTCCATATGTTTATGGGAGCTTTAAACGTCACTGGTGGATTCAACGATATACAGTGCCCACCATAATGTTTGGGATAAAGACCCATCATTTATTTATTTGCCTCTGTACTCCACAATTTGAGATTTGTAATAGAAAAAAATCACATGTGGTTAAAGTGCACATTATCAGATTTTAATAAAGGCCATTTTTATACATTGTTGTTTCATCATGTAGAAATTACAGCAGTGTAATACACAAACGAGTATACCCACCTTATTAACACTAATTGAGGAATTCGGCTCTTTTTCAGGATATAGAATAAATTGGGATAAAAGCGAAATGATGTCTTTAAAACCACAGGATTCGAGACACTTACTAAAATTCCCCTTCAAAATTGCAACAGAAAAATTCAAGTATCTGGGTATTCAAATTACAAGAAGACACAAATCATTATTTAGTGCCAATTTTATACCACTATTAAATAAACTGAATGATATGATTAAATTTTGGAAAACACTTCCGCTCTCATTGATAGGTAGAATCAACGCTATAAAAATGACTTTCTTACCACAATTAATATATTTGTTTCAAGCGATCCCAATATATATTCCAAAATATTTTTTCAAAAAACTAGATTCCACTGTTACTAATTTTATATGGGATTACAGAACACATAGAATTCAACTAAAGCATTTGTGCAAATCTAAAGAAGTTGGGGGTTTATCATTACCTAACTTTATGTATTACTACTGGGCAGTGCATATTAAGAACATCATGTACTGGCTGGATAGTTCCACTCAGCAGTTGGAGTGGATAAGAATGGAGAAAGAGGAGTGCTATCCGCACGATATAGGAACGATCCTGCTCTCACCGATAAAATGGAATAGTATAATATACAAGAAGAACCCAATTATTCACAATATAATAAGAATTTGGAAACAAATAAAAGTATCTTTGAAATTAAATAATTTATCAGTACTAACCCCACTATTGAACAACCCCGCATTCAAACCTTCTCTCATCGACAACACATATCAACAATGGGATAGACTGGGGATTAGGAAAGTAGGGGATATGTATGAATTGGGTAAACTGTTATCATTTCAACAATTAAAATTAAAATTTAAATTGAAGGATAATCAATATTTTAAATATATACAGGTATGTGACTTTATGAAGAAATATATACATAGATTTCAAACTATATTTTTAGACCCTTTAGAAGAAGCAATGAATATTAAGGCTGATTCACAAAAATTAATTTCATACTTTTATAATAATATATTAGATAGAGAATCACCCTCAACAGAAGCACTAAGAGAAGATTGGGAACATGAGCTAATGATAAAGATCTCGAAGGATAGATGGGAAAAGTATTTGATGAATACACATAACTGTTCTATTAATACAAGACATAATTTAATTCAATTCAAATTATTACATAGACTATATTATTCAAAAACGAGGTTGAATAAATTTTATCCAAACGTCTCTCCCAGATGCGATAAATGTTTGTTTCAAAACGCTAATTTAACACATTCATTTGTAGGATGTACAAAGTTGAATAAATTTTGGAGTGATATATTTGATATATTTACAAAGCTCTTCAAGTCAAGAATAGAACCCAAAATGGAATGGATTATATTTGGAATAATAGGAGAAGATACCAATTTAAATAAAGACCAAAATGTTTTTTTTAATTATGGGTTAATAATTGGAAAGAAATTGATACTTAAATTTTGGAAAAATACAACCATACCAACTGTTAAAATGTGGATTAGGAATATGATGGACATAGCACGCCTTGAAGAAATGAGACTCCGACTAATAGATAAATATGACCAATTCTTAAGGAGTTGGTCTCCTTTCATCGACTTTTTGGAATCATGTGATGCAGCGGTACCATAAGGATTGCTGATTTCAGTTCATGACGTGGATAGATCTACATCTCCGAATATAGATTTGAAAAATTCTCTTTTAAGGGGCCTTTTCTTCTATTTCTACTTTCCACCTTTTCTTTTTTATTTTATTTTTTTATTTTTATTTTTTATATCCACACTTCACATTTTTCTACTCTCTACCATCTATTTTTCCACTCTTTCCCCTTTCTATTGTTTTCTTTTTCTTGTCTTGCCTACTCATAACATAAAACTAGAGGTTGTACATAGAATGGATTACGGTATGACATAGTTGGCACCTAAAATTAGGTGCCACTGTATTGTTTTGTATTGTATTAACTTCTAATAAAATAAACAAAAAAAAAAAAAAAAAAGAAATTACAGCAGTGTTTATACATAGTCCCCACATTTCAGGGCACCATAATGTTTGGGACACAGCAATATCATGTAAATGAAAGTAGTAATGTTTAGTATTTTGTTGCATATCCTTCGCATGCAATGACTGCTTGAAGTCTGCGATTCATGGACATCACCAGTTGCTGGGTGTCTTCTCTGGTGATGCTCTGCCAGGCCTGTATTGCCTGTTTTGGGGGCTAGACCCCTTCAGTTTTCTCTTCAGCATATAAAAGGCATGCTCATTTGGGTTCAGATCGGGTGATTGACTTGGCCACTCAAGAATTGACAATTTTTTAGCTTTGAAAAACTCCTTTGTTGATTTAGCAGTATGTTTGAGATCATTGTCTTGCTGTAGAATGAACCGCCGGCCAATGAGTTTTGAGGCGTTTGTTTGAACTTGAGCAGATAGGATGTGTCTATACACTTCAGAATTCATTATGCTATGACCTCCAGCAGTTGTATCATCAATGAAGATAAGTGAGCCAGTATCTTCAGCAGCCATACATGCCCAGGCCATAACACCCCACCACTGTGTTTCACAGATGAGGTGGTATGCTTTGGATCTTGGGCAGTTCCTTCTCTCCACCATACTTTGCCTGTGCCATCACTCTGATATAAGTTAATCTTCATCTCATCTGTCCACAAGACCTTTTTCTAGAACTGTGGTTGCTCTTATAAGTACTTCTTGGCAAACTGTAACCCGGCCATCCTATTTTTGCGGCTAACTAGTGGTTTGCATCTTGCAGTGTAGCCTCTGTATTTCTGTTCATGAAGTCTTCTGCGGATAGTTGTCATTGACAAATCCACACCTGACTCCTGAAGAGTGTTTCTGATCTGTCGGACAGGTGTTTGGGGATTTTTCTTTATTATAGAGAGAATTTTTCTGTCATCAGCTGTGGAGGTCTTCTTTGACCTGCCAGTCCCTTTGCGATTAGTAAGCTCACCAGTGCTCTCTTTCCTCTTAATGATGTTCCAAACAGTTGATTTTGTTAAGTCTAAGGTTTGGCTGATGTCGCTAACAGTTGTATTCTTGTTTCTCAATCCCATAACGGCTGCTTTGACTTTCATTGGCACAACTTTGGTCCTCATGTTGATAAACAGCAATAAAAGTTTCCAAAGATGATGGAAAGACTAGGTGCTGAGAGCTCGCTTATATTTACATTAAGGATGCAACTAAACACACCTGAGCAATTACAAACACCTGTGAAGCCTTGTGTCCCAAACATTATGGTGCCCTGAAATTGGAGGATTATGTATAAATAAAGCTGTAATTTCTACATAATGAAACTAAAATGTATAAAAATACCCTTTAATAAAATCTGACAATGTGCACATTAACCACATGTGATTTTTTTTCTATTACAAATCTCAAATTGTGGAGCACGGAGGCAAATAAATAAATAATGGGTCTTTGTCCCAAACATTATGGAAGGCACTGTAGATCCATGGGCCATGATTGGCGCACAACTGGTTGTACACCAGTAGGCTTGCATTTGATGGTGTTATAGATTCCGAAGATGTAAACTTGGCTCCATAAACCCAAACAATGTCAATTTACACTTCAGCAGGAAATTACAGCCTTCTTCAAGATAATTGCAATTTAAGAGAGCTCCACGCCCAATCTCCTTATGAAGAGGCATCCAAATGTTTGTCACTAGAGCATCTGATGAGTTTTTAATTGATACTGAGCTGTTGTCTCTGTAAATTCATTCAAGGGCCAAATCCATCAAGAGGAATTTCTCAATATCATCTGTCCACGTGTCTCACATGAAACATATAGTGTGTGCAGTAATCTTCCTCTTTCTATCTTTTACCAGACAATTTGGGAGCATTTGGAATTTTCTTCATTTCAACATACTCATTTTCAAGGTTTAACTTTTCATTATTTTCCCTCTCATAAATTTCACCTCTCACCTCTCTTTTAACACCCTTCAAGGCCGAAATCCTATTAACCAGCCTTGTGCTAAACGCCATGAACACTCTGACATTCTTATTTCCAATTGACCGTCTACTCAACATTAAAAGTGTCTAAATAAACAAGGACAAGAAATATTAATAACAAAAATTGTTAGATATTGGCCTTTGAAAGTGAAAGCCAGAGTTTGTATCCTTGCCTGGAATAATATCTCTATCAGTCTCTAGTTGGAGTGAAAAGTTGACCATTTGAATGAATATGAAATGCAAGTCACGTTGATATGTGAAAGGAATAGTCCAGTTGGCATCTATTTGAAGCAGCCCAAAAATGAATAGACATTATGTGTAGGAAGAAACTGCAAATGCTGGCTTATACCGAAGATAGACACAAAATGCTGGAGTAACTCAGTGGGACAAGCAGCATCACTGGAGAGAAGAAATAGGTGACATTTCGGGTCGAGACCCATCTTCAGACTGAGAGTCAGGGGAGAGGGAGACACAGAGATAAGGAAGTACACTTCCACTTTACACTACCACTTACCTTACATTTCCTTTTCTCTGTGTCTTCCTCTCCCCTGACTCTCTGTCTGAAGAACGGTGTAGACTCAAATCGACTCCCATTCCTTCTCTCCAGAGATGGTGCCTGTTACTCCAGCATTTTGTGTCTATCTTCGATGAGTAGACATTAATAGACATAAATTTCCGATGGCTACCTTGTTCTTCCGTCGTGGCGAGGAAGAGTCAGAGAAGGGGGCAAAGAAGTGGTTTGACTTTAAACTCACCACAGGCCTCTCCATTTTTGCTAATTAAAATCTGCTGCACACGGGCGCGCATAAGAACAGCCCCACCTGTCCTCTGGATAACTGGGATACAATGGAAGGCAATCTCGCTGGCACCTCCTTTGGGATACCAAGCTCCACGCTTATAGTGATGTACCAACAGTGCATTCATAACAAAGCTGGATTCTTTGGGAGGGACACCTGGTGAGACAAAGCAATCGGTTAAACAGTCTGCAAAACCATGCAATAATTTCCTTCTTTCTTTCTGAAATCACTACTCCATAAACATGCATGGTTTACATTCTGAAATAAAACAGGATTCTAAAATTGAACAGAGGTACAGCTGGTAGAGCTGCTGCCTCACAGCATCAGAAACTCAGCGATCCTGATCTCTTGTGCTGCCTCAGTGGAGCTCGCACGTTCACCTTATGGCCGCATGTGCTTCCTCTGGCCACTCCAGTTTCTTCCTACACCCCAAAGATGAGTGGGTTTGTAGGTTAATTGGCTCTCCGTAAATTGCCCCTAATGTGTAGGGAGTTGATGCAAAATTAGGATAACATAAAACTGGTGTTTGGTGGTCAGTGTGGACTCAGTGGGGTTGAAGGGTCTGTATCCTTGCTTAATCTCTAAACTAAAGTGAGAATTGTGAATTGATTGGAATTTCAGTCTACATAAGTGCAGATTTTTTGATTAATTTTAGTTCTCTACTCATTATAATCTAGAAATGTCTCTGCAAGGCACCGATTTGGAACTCTCAACTCCTTGAAACCCACCTCTGCTGTTTATCCCCTAATCTGATCTAAAACAGTGCATTATGTATGTTAAACATGTGTTATTCTTCTGAAATTTAATTTCTTTGACATTCAGTGAAAGGGAAATTGCAATAGAGGTGCAGCTGCAACTTCATAACAGACCTTTCTCTTTAGACTGGGGATGAACATTCAGGAAAATATGTGTCAACAGTGATGTTATTTGGTCTGCCATTGTAACCATTCGGAGTTACATATGGAAATCTGGCATTTATTAGTTCACATGACACAGTATAGTTCCTCGACATTATATTTTTCTAAAATAACCGTGACTTGTTTCAATGCTGTTGCACAATCAATAATCTGCTCCATGCAATAGATAACTAACATAACTTGTAATATAAAGATTTCAATTATAATTAAAATCTGCTGTACAGATTCCAACTCTTTTCCATCTCTCTCTCGCCCACTCCAATCAGCCTGAAGCCTGACCTAAATCATCGACTGTCCATGTCCTCCACAGATGCTGCCTGGCCCACTAAGTTTAGTTTACATAGAAACATAGAAAATAGGTGCAGGAGTAGGCCATTCGGCCCTTCGAGACTGCACCGCCATTCAATATGATCATGGCTGATCATCCAACTCAGTATCCTGTACCTGCCTTCCCTCCATACCCCCTGATCCCTTTAGCGACAAAGGCCACATCTAACTCCCTCTTAAATATAGCCAATGAACTGGCCTCAACTACCTTCTGTGGCAGAGAATTCCAGAGATTCACCACTCTCTGTGTAAAAAATATTTTTCTCATCTCGGTCCTAAAAGATTTTCCCCTTATGTTTAAACTGTGACCCCTTGTTTTGGACTTCCCCAACATCGTGAACAATCTTCCTGCATCTAGCCTGTCCAACCCCTTAAGAATTTTGTAAGTTTCTATAAGATCCCCCCTCAATCTTCTAAATTCTAGCGAGTACAAGCCGAGTCTATCCAGTCTTTCATCATATGAAAGTCCTGACATCCCAGAAATCAGTCTGGTGAACCTTCTCTGTACTCCCTCTATGGCAAGAATGTCTTTCCTCAGATTAGGAGACCAAAACTGTACGCAATACTCCAGGTGTGGTCTCACCAAGACCCTGTACAACTGCAGTAGAACCTCCCTGCTCCTATACTTTAGTTTAGATATACAGTGTGGGGACAGGCCCTTCGGCTCACCAAGTCTGCGCCGAACAGCGATTCCCACACACTAACACTTTCCTACACACACTAGTGACAATTTACGATTTTACCGAGTCAATTTACCTACAAGCCTGTGCGTCTTTGGAGTGTGGGAGGAAACCGGAGATCCCGGAGAAAACGCACATGTGTCACAGGGAGAACGTACAAACTCCGTACAGATAGCACCTGAGGTCAAGGTCGAACCCGGACCTCTGCCGCTGTAAGGCAGCAACTCTACCGCTACGCCTCCATGCCACCCTTCCAAAGTTATTCCAGCACTTTGTGTCCTACTGCTGTACAACAACCTGTGCTGTCAAAATTTGTTTTTTTCCTCAAATCAGGATAAATAAGCTGAGTTATTGGCTGTGCAATCAATTGGCTTGGATTGTTATCTACAAATTCCATAGAAGTGGGAAATGCATAAAATCATGTTCACAACTTCATAAGTGATAGGAGTAGAATTATTTCATTTGGCCATCAAGTCTACTCTGCCATTCAATCATGGCTGATCTATCTTCCCCTCTCAACCCCATTCTCCTGCCTTCTCTCCAAAACCCCTGACACCTGTACTAATCTTGCCCGCTCGCCAGGAAGCGAGCGGGCAAGATCACCTCTGACCCCTCTCACCCTGGCCACAAACTCTTTGAATCATTTCCTTCTGGAAGGCGACTCCGGACTGTCAAAGCTGCCACAGCCAGACATAAAAACAGTTTTTATCCACGAGTAGTTGCTCTACTCAACAGCCAAAAATCCGTAGCCTCCCTTTGATCAGGTATTTTGTTGGTTCACATGCTTGATCAATGGTGTTTTATCATTAATGTTTTATTATTATTCATGTTTAGTGTTTTCTGAGTCATTCGTAACTGTCACTGTATGTCATGTTGTTACTTGTGTGCGGAGCACCAAGGCAAATTCCTTGTATGTGAATACTTGGCCAATAAAATTACTTACTTAATCAAGAATCTATCTGCCTCTGCCTTAAAAATATCCATTGACTTGGCCTCCACAATGTACTGTGGCAATTAATTCTACAGAATCATTACCATAAGTAAATACATTAAAATCTAGAATTTATATATTTTTTAATGTTAATAGTAAACATGAAATGTGTCTGATTAAATTATGCCTAATCTATCTGGCTAAAATGTGACTGCAAATTGAGAGCAAAATGGCTGAATTTTAACTTACACTGAGATGTTCAAACAAGCTGATAAACTCCAGGGAAATTAGCAATGGACAATAAAAACTGGGCTCGTGAGCAACCTGCGAAATAATTACATGATAAGACTTTTCTTACAGAGATGCATAAAATAATAAGGATAAATAGATTGGGTGAATGCACAATTAGTTACCCAGGGTAGGGAATCAAAAAACAGATGATATAGGTTTAAGTTGAGAAGGGAAAGATTTAATAGGCAACCTTTTTAGCTCAAATGGTGGTTGGTATATATAGAACGAGTTGCCAGAGGAAGTAGTTGAGGCAGGTACTATAACAGTATTTATAAGGCTTTTGGATAGATATATGGATAGGAAAGATTTAGAGAGATATGGGCCAGACACGGTCAAATGGGACTAGCTTAGATGAGGCATCTTGGCCGGCATGGATGAGTTGGACAGAAGAGCCTATTTCCATGCTCTATAAGACTTGTTGAGTATCTGCAGTATATCAATAGATGGTGAGACAAGGCATTAGGAGTGGAGAGAGCTATTGATCTAGGGCAGTGAGTGCGCATTCATGAGTGAAAAAGAAAAATGTGTTCTGCTTTGGATTTCTGGAGTAAGCACACTCCTAAATCTAATGATTAATAGAAACAAAACTAACCACAAAGCCATACAGTATGTCAACTGAAGCGATACCTGAAATGCATCAAACGGCTAATGTGATAAACTGAGAAATTATTCTTATCTGTGATCTTACAGTTGCAGCAGACACGAAGAATAAGACGGAAAATAAAATCATCCACTTACCGGTGAACATGTAGCAGAAGACAACTCTTAGATCTTTGTTTTCTGTCAGCTTATTAACAACCTGAATAACATTTGTGCTTGCATCCTTAAATATTGTGGAGATCCAATGGATGATGCCCGTCTTAATAAGAAATTTGGCCAACGAAAAAGGAATCATTTTCAGGATAGCCATCAGGGGAACATGCTTTGAAGCTTTCTGCAACATCAAGAGAGGCAATTAAACCTATTTACTCTTCTTGAACTGAACAATGGATAGGACAGGTTTGGAGGGGTATGAACCAAAGCCGGGCAGGTGGGACTAGTGTAGCTGGGACATGTTGGCCGGGGTGGGCAAGTTGGGCAGAAGGGCCTGCTTCCACACTGTGTCACTCTATGACTCTGCAAAGGAGATATACCTCAGTCTGAAGAAGGGTCTCCACCCGAAATGTCACCCATTTCTTTTCTCCGGAGATGCTGCCTGTCCAGCTGTTACTCCAGTGTTATGTGTCTATCTTCGCTATGTAGAAACAATTAAATTAACAAAAGACCACTCTTTTCCCTCCCGTGAGCCAAGCTTCAGTTACTGTAGATGTACGTTGAACAGGTCATTGAATGGAATTATTCTCCTATATTGTTAATTGGAGCAGAACAGGTTGGCATGAGACCTCCAGCAGTGAGCTCTTAGTGAACATTAAACAATGCACCAACCCCAAATTTCTCCTCATGTTTTGACGTCCAGCTGTTTAAAATGTTCCTTCGTTCTCTGACATTCAGTAACTCTCAATAACGAGCAAAACATGAAACACTTATCTCAACCTTTTTGAAATTTAAGATTTTTAAAAATTAATGAGAGGCACAAGACAAATCACAAATAATGAAGTAAAAGGAAACGAACATATTTTCCTCTCTTCCTCGCAGACTTAACTGTCTGCTTGAAGTCTGTGGGCTTGAGGATCCAATACCATTCCTCACCAAATAAAGGTCTGGAGTCAATTTCCCATCTGCAGAATCTAGGTGAGATAAAGCTCCACACCTGCAGATGGTGTTGTTGCATAGAATTAGATAGACTGTTTTTTTTAATCTCCCTTCTTTCCCCTTCCACCCTTATCCCTTACATTTCTCTCCTCACCTC
Organism: Amblyraja radiata; assembly: GCF_010909765.2. Classification (NCBI taxonomy): domain Eukaryota; kingdom Metazoa; phylum Chordata; class Chondrichthyes; order Rajiformes; family Rajidae; genus Amblyraja; species Amblyraja radiata. Next base: position 20,056,372 of record NC_045971.1, read on the forward strand.
TCCTTATCTGACACCCTTTTTGTCTCTTTTTCTTGTCCAGCCCTCTGTCACTTACTCCAACCTTCTCCCAATCACTCACCCCCTCACCTGTATCCACCTATCTCCTGCCAGGTTTTCCCCCACCCCACCTCTCTTATCCAACTTCCTTCCCCTTACTACATCAGTATGAAGATGGCTCCTGACCCAAAATGTTGTTTGTCTATTCCCTCCGCAGATGTTGCCTGACCTGTTAAGTTCCTCAAACACTTTGTGTTTTGCTCGTAGAATTACAGATATGTACCGGACAAAAGAAGGCCATTCAGTCCTTCATGTGCATGCCAGCCCCCACTTTTACCCAGCAGCACCCAGTCTCTCCCATCTCCCCCCATCCCCCATTTGCATGAAGATCATGGATAGAATCCCATTTTAAAGTGATAAGGGGGAAATCTTTTAGGACCGAGATGAGAATCCCATTTTAAACTCTTGAATCACCTCGTACAGTGGGACAAGCCCTTAACATCACTTGAAAGTGGCCAACATTAACGGAACCATATTCAAAAGTACAGTAAACCCAGTTAAATGGACCATAGGGAGGGGGGATGGTGTCCGTTATTGCGATAACCAAGTATGGTATTTGGGCGGTTGAGCCTGGAGTTGATTTTCCAAACGAGTTTTATTAATAAAATGATGCGATCAACAAAACAACTCAACACAGCCAATACACAGGTTCAGCCACAACGGTGGTCCAGAACGACTGATGGGGCATCACCAGAAAGCGCGTGAACCACAACCCCTCCCCAGAGTCACATGTCCGAGGCACCCGGCCGCCGGGTTCGATTACCTGCGGGCACCAGCAGGTGCCGCCTCAAGGTCCCCCCCAGAACACGAGGTACGGAACCGAACAGGGACCCGAATGAGACGTCCGGAACGCGTGGTTCTCGAAGGCGGGGCAGACGTAATAGGAGGGGCCAGCAATACAGGGCCGGGAGGGCAATACAATTGAGGCCGGCTGAACAAAACCGGACACAGGTGAAGAAACAGTCGTACTCAGTATGGGCTAAACGGCCGGCGGATGACCCCTACGCCGCGGTGGAGCAACAACCACCGGCCTGTCCACATCCACGTGGGCGGGCTTAAGTCGGCCGATGGAGACGAACTCCTCCCGGCCTCCTACGTCCAACGTGAACGTGGCACCTCTGGCTCGCAGCACCTGGAAAGGCCCTTCATAGACCCGCTGCAATGGCGAGTGGTGAGCGTCCCTGCGGATGAAAACATAGGCACACTGCTGTAACACGCCTGGAAGTGTGAACGAGAGCCAATGTGCATACCCGTTCACGAAGGCCGGCCAGCAACACCGGGGCTGAAACATACTGTCCGCGTGTGGCAGGCAGGAAATCTCCAGGCACCTGCAAGGCCGAACCATACACAAGCTCAGCTGAGGAAGCAGCTAAATCCTCCTAAGGGCTGGTACGGATACCCAGGAGGACCTAGGGCAGCTGGTCCAGCCAGTCTGGACCCGTAAACCGGGCCTTCAGCGCTGACTTAAGGTGTTGATGGAACCTCTCGACCAGCCCATTAGCCTACGGGTGATAGGTTGTAGTATGGTGTAACCGGGCGCCGTAGAGCTGGGCCAGGGCCGACCACATGGACGTGAACTGGGCATCCTGGTCCGTGGTGATGTCGGAGGGCACCCCGAACCGGGTGATGCAGTGGGTCGCCATAACCCAGGCGCAAGCCTCGGCGGAGGTATCCGAAAGTGGGATCGCCTCCGGCCACCACGTGAAACGGTCCACAATGGTGAGCAGATGCATGGCGCCTCGGGAATGTGGCAAGGGACCCATGAGGTCCACATGCACATGCAGGAACCTGCCCTCGGGGACAGCAAAATCCTGCAGTGGAGGCCGTAGATGTCGCTGGACATTGGAGGTCTGGCACGGGATGCAGGCGTGGTCTCAGGCAGCCACCTGCTTACGGAGTCCGTGCCAGACGAACTTGGCTGCTAACAGGGTGGACATCGTACGCATGGACGGGTGGGCCAGGCCATGGACTGCATCGAAAACTCACCGTCTCCATCAAACGGGGATGACCGGACGGGCGCGACCTGTGGAGACGTCGCACAGGACCATGGTACTGGCTGCACCGCAAGGCCTGTACTGGCGGTGCAGTAGTCCGCCATACTGGTATCTACCCGCTGCGCTGCTGCCAGCTCGCCGTAGTCAACGCCGAGGTCGAGGGCTGAAACAGAGGGAATGGCAGGGCGAGACAAGGCATCGGCAACGACGTTAAGCATCCCAGCTATGTGTCGGATATCTGTCGTGAATTCCGAGACGCAGGCAAGGTGTCGCTGCTGTCGGTCAGACCACGGATCCGCAATCTTAATGAGGGTGAAAGTAAGGGGTTTGTGGTCTGCGCACGCGGTGAACGTGCGGCCCTCGAGGAAATACCTGAAATGTCTGACAGCCAGGTAGAGCGCTAGGGGCTTGCGATCGAAAGCGCTGTATTTGCACTCTGGGGCCCGCAGCTGCCGGCTGAAAACCGTCAACGGACTGCTCTAAAACTGCACCCACGGCAGCATCCGAGGCATCGATGGTCTGCTCTGTGGGTGCGGACGCGTGCGGGTGCATCAGCATGGTGGCGTTAGCACCCTCAAACAGCGCGTCTGCCTCTGCGGACCACACCAGATCCCGTGGTTTGCCCGCCAGGCACCGGAAAAGGGGGCACAAGATAGCAGCAGCCGCCGGCATGAAACAGTGATAAAAATTCACCATGCTGACAAACTCCTGTAGCCCGTTGACGGTGAGTGGCCGGAGAAACTGCCGAATGGCCTCAACTTTCGCAGGAAGCAGGGTAGCGCCCTGCGGGGTAACCCGGTGTCCCAGGAATGAAATGGAACGTAGGCCAAACTGGCACTTTTAAGGCGCCTGTAATCACCGCAGGGTCTCCACCCCCCAGATGCTTGCAGGGACCATATGTAGCGGGGAGGCACACGGGTTGTCAGACTGATGTCCATGTCCTCCATCAGTTGGAACTCATCCCGGGCGATGCGCAGATTGTCTGGCGGGAGGCGGCACACGTGGGAATGCACTGGGGGGCCCTCGGGGTTAATTACCCGGCCGTGATCGCGGAGGCGCTGAAACAAAAGATGGAGGTGGGTGACGTGCTCCATCTGGGAAACGCTGGCGACAAGAATGCCATCCAAATAAATGAAAACAAAAGGCAGGCCCCGACCGACTTGGTCCATGAGCCACTGGAACGCCTGCGCAGCATTCTTTAGACCGAAAAGCATCCAAAGCCATTCGAACAGGCGGAACAGGGTGATAGTGGCGGTTTTCGGAACATCATCGTGGTGGACAGGGATTTGGTTGTAACCCCGGACGAGGTCCACCTTAGAGAAAAAACGCGGCGCCCTCGAGGTGCGCGGTGAAATCCTGGATATGTGGCACTGGGTAACGGTCTGCCGTGGTTACCGCATTAAGGCGTCTGTAATCACCGCAGGGTCTCCACCCCCCAGATACTTTCGGGACCATATGTAGCGGGGAGGCACACGGATTGTCAGACTGATGTGCATGTCCTCCATCAGTTGGAACTCATCCCGGGCGATGCGCAGATTGTCCGGCGGGAGGCGGCACACGTGGGCATGCACTGGGGGGCCCTCGGTGGGGATGTGATGCATGACCCCACTGAAACGGGGTGTAAGGAGCTCGGGAAACTCAGAGAGCAGGGCGGCGTATGGGTTTACGACCTTGGCGAAGGCATTAAGCGGTGGGATGGGTTAGGGCAGTGCAGAGTGGCCAACCGGAGAATCAAGGGACCACCCCGTAAATCGATGACGAGGGAGGAAGTGTGTAGGAGATCGGTTCCCAGGGGTGGCTGGGCAACGTTTACAATGATAAATGTCCACTTGTACGGGCGGGAGTCGAAAGTGAGGGCAAGAGTCCACGTACTGTACGTTCGGATATCGCTTCCGTTAACGGCCGAGAGTTACCAGCAAGAGTGTCATGGCCGGTCGGGGGAAGTATGCTGGCGATTGCACCGGAGTCCACCAGGAAATGGTGGCCGGAATGGCGGTCGTGGACGTAGAGGCGGTTGTTTTGGCCGATTGCGATGGCTTCTACAGACGATCGGCCGAGGCATTTCCCTGAAACATGCAGGGATGGCAGCAGCGTCGAGCCTCCGCACCATAGCGGAGGTGATAATAACACCAACGGTGCCTACCGCTGGTCTCGGGATGCTGCTGTGGTTGCTCGGTGGGAGATGAGGGCGTGACTTCTACGCGGAGCCGCCGAGGCGAAAGGTGCGCTGGTGTGGGCACGCGGCTGATGGTGCAGATATCCTGGTGTCTGGTCATCCTGAGTTCGTCGGTCCACTCCGTGAGCTGCAGGGGATCGGTGAAATCCGCGCTGGCGAGCATCAGGCGGACATCGTCAGGCATCTGCTCGAGGAATGTCCGTTCAAACAACAGGCACGGGCGGTGGCCGTCCATGACGCGAGCACCTTGGCGATGAGAACGGACAGCCGGCGATCTCCCAAAACGTCCATGTGAAGGATGCGGGCAACTGTCCCTGCAACTGAGTTCAAAGGTGTGCAAAAGGAGGGCCTTGAGGCCGTCATACATACGTTGCAGGAGGGTCCGAAGATAAGGCAGTAGACGGGAAGCGGACTCCTGCGACAGGGCTCCCACCACATGGAAGTGCCTCGTTTTGTCTGCAACAATGTGGCGCGGATGAAACTGCGCCTCAACGTGGGCGAACCACGCCTGAGGCTGATTTGGCCAAAGTACGGGCAGTTTCAGGCTGACGCCGTTTTGATGGACGTCGGGAGGAGCGGCGGGAAGATAATTGTCCTGCATTGTGTCATCCAATCTTCGGTTGGACGCGTCGGGGTCACCAATTTGACGGATGAGACGAGAGTTGATTTTCCAAACGAGTTTTATTAATAAAATGATGCAATCAACGAAACAACTCAGCCAATACACAGATCCAGCCACAACGGTGGTCCAGAACGACTGAAGGGGCATTGCCCAGAAAGTGCGCGAAACACAACCCATTGCCCAGAATCACATGTCCGAGGCATCCGGCCGCAGGGTTCGATTACCTGCGGGCACCAGCAGCTGCCGCTACAGTATTACCATTGTATAAGTAGTAGAAACAAACAACTGCAGTTGCATGTTAATACACAAAAGGACACAAAGTGCTAGAGTGACTCAGCGGGTCAGCTTACTTCTCTGGAGAACGTGGATAGGTAATGTTTCGGGTCGAGACCCTTCTTCAGACTCGTGGTCTGGAACTGAGCCTGGCAACCAGGTGAGTTGACGGCCCTGACCTGCTGGCACCCAGAGGGAGAGGCGAAGATCAGCAGAGTCCATGGTCGTAGTCCGCGGGCGGCCGGAATGCAGATAAGAGTCGGTGGTGGTGGCAGCAGGTACAGCCTGGAAGCGGCTGAGGAAGCTGTGTGGACCGGCGGCGGCACAGGGGCAGCCGAGGCTGTCAGCTGCAGTGGAGATGGTGCAATCCGGCGGGTGACCTGGGTAGCATTGGTAGGTCAGTCCACTATAACCACAACTGTTTTAAAGGGGTCCGTTAAAACAAGGGTTTACTGTATTTGATCAATCTGTATGTTATACTAGACTAAGTGGGACCCGTTGGGTCCCAGCATCACACTGGTCATCCAACGCAATATTCTACCTCTCCACCAATTCTAATATTGGTGGCCAGTTGGGGGGGGGGGGGGGGGGGGGGGGGGGCTTTCTGGAGTGCTAGTATGGGTGTTGTGGGCTGAAGGGACTGGTTTCCAGAGGGCTAGTATGCAAACTGTGCGCCAAATGGATTTTTGGGCTGGCGTCTCAGTCAATCAAGCCTGTTGTGCTGGCAACTCACTCACTCACGGCTGGTGGGCTGGTAGTTGACTCACAGCTAATCCTTGAAATTCTATTTCAAGCAGGGTATAAGGCCACCAAATTCAAGTGCAGTTTCTTACCACTTTTAGCAGGGTGCAAGGCCACCAAATTCAAGTGCCATTTCATACCATTTGAAGTAGGGTGCAAAGCCACTAAAGACAGCGAGTCATGACCTCTCCCTCCTCCATCTTGCAGAGACTGAGCCACACCCACATTTCCGGGTTTTATAACCCCTCTTCCCCCCCCCACCAGAAAAGGTGTGGCTTTCATGGAGTGATTGACAGGAGAGAGATTCTCAACATTTAAAAAAAAACTAATAACACTTTTATTTTTCATTGATGGGAAGAATTCTCTGCACCTGCTCAGCGGAGGGGGACTGAGTAAGATGGCCAAAAATCACAGCCGTAAGTGGTAGCGTTTTATCTAAAATCAATATACAGTGCAAACAGGAAGTAAGTGCATTTACAAATTGGCACCTATCCATGTCCTCCTGAGATGCTGCCTGACCCACTGAGTTATGGGGCTTTTTCACGGGGCGAGTTGACGCAAGATGTCACCAGAGTGAAGTGGTCGTGGTCCAGCACGAGTTTCGCACGATATAACGGGGGGTAGATATAGAGTTCCCACGGTACTCGGCATTTCTGTTATTTGTGCGAGTGACTTGTCCGTCTTCCGAGCTTTCCCGTTAATCTTGAGTGAACATCGTGAACTGTAGTGCTGTTAATCACGTGGCACAAATGATGTTACTTTGTTTTCACACACTATATTGTTTTTTTTCACACACTATATTCCTCCCTTGGTTGAATTGGCTCATTTGGAGACATGCCTATACTAAGTATTTTCGAGTACAGGATGGTGGTTATTTTCATTGACGCGCTGTATGCAGCAGCCCACTATGTGCATCGAGAACGCTTGCATGAAGGCAGAAGGGTGAGATTAATTAAAAAGAGAATTAAGAGGAAGTCTCACTGGGTGAAGCCCATCTTTCAACGGATACCTCAATTTGGACAATATGATCAGCTGCTTAATGTGCTGTGCGAAGAGGATAAAAGTGCATTCACAAACTTTGTCAGAATTTCACCCGAGCTCTTTAATGAGCTGAAGAATAATCTGGGTTTTTTTAGACAAATGTTGTTTGGTGTGATGCACCTTCCCTCAATATGTGCCAGAAGTCGTCTTTTTATTTTGTCAAATAGGAATAAAGACTTTGTCTCACATTGACCGTGATGGTTGTCTTATTTTATTATCTACTGAGAGGTGAAACTTTCAAACGTTTAACCAGTCAGTAGACAGACAATAAATAGTAACAATCGAGCCATAAATGGAGAGGTGAAGGGAACAACGCTGTGTGCAAGATAATGTTTAAAATCATGCGAGGAATCGATCGGGTAGATGCACAGTCTCTTGCCCAGAGTAGGCGAATCGAGGACCAGATTACATAGGTTTAAGGTGAAGGGGAAATGATTTAATATGGATCTGATTAAATACTGTCAGTAGTAAACCCGATCAAAAACAACATCAGGACGTCTATTAAACACCGGAGATCCCAGTAAACACCCAGCCGAGACTTATTACAGGTCTAGTGGAAAGACACAAAGCGCTGGAGCAACTCAGCGGGTCAGGCAGCATCGCTAGACAACATGGATAGATGATGTTTCGGGTCGGGACACTTCTTCAGCGCTGAGTTACTCCCGCATATTGTGTCTTTCCAATGCAGATTAGCGTCTGCGATTCTTTGCTCCTGCATTACGGGGTCTATCTCGATTCCCGATAAAGTCTAAAACCCATCCTCCAGAGTTCTCAGTCCAGGGCGCCCATAAACAAGCCCTTAACTCCACACTGGGGACAGAGGCTGAGAGGTGTACAAAACCATGAGACGAACAGGCAGGGAAATAGACAGAGTCCAGGGTAATATATGTCCTTTGCCCACAGAGGGGATTCGAGGACCAGAGGGCATAGGTTCAAGGTGAGGGGGGAAGATCTAATAGGAATCTGAGTGAGGGGTAACATTTTCGCACAAAGGGTGGTGGGTGTATGGAACAAGCTGCCAGAGGAGGTAGTTGAGGCTGGGTCCATCCCTACATTTAAGAAACATTTAGACAGGTACATGGATAAGACAGGTTGGGAGGGATATGGACCAGACGCAGGCAGATGGGACTAGTTTCGATGGGACATTTTGGCCGGTATGGGCAAGTTGAGCCGAAGGGCCGCTTTCTACACTGTAACTCGATAAAGCCAGTGAGTATACGATCTAAGATAGTCCGAGGGTCCCGAATGAGGTAGGTAGTAGTTCAGGAATGCTCTGTGGTTGGTGGTAGGATGGTTCAGTTACATAAGTGCTCAAATGTAGGCACCGTTTTCGCAGTGGAAGCTCCGAGACTGTGCAGCGGGCGATTGTCGTGTTGGCTGGGACTCCTGTTATCCATGCAGGGGATTGACCTCAGTCTGAAGAAGGCCCTCGACCCGAAACGCCACCCGTTCCTTCTCTCCAGATTTGCTGCCTGTCCGGCTGAGTTACTCCAAGCAACTGGTGTCTATCCTCAAAGGACTGACCACCGGGCTGGATGTCGGGGCTGGCGTGTTGCGTTTCACAGACCGAACTGTCCAATTAATGGTAACAGATGGGCACTGAGGGAAGTCCCCCCCCCCCTCTGTTTATCTGCCCTTTCTTTAACGTTTGTGCCTCTATGCAAGTATCTCGCGAGCCATCCCAGACTACCCATTTCTGCTCCCCCTCGTCTTTAATAACTACATTTCCCTAACAATTACTATCTTTGTTAGTTATATAGTTATAGGAGCAAAATTAGGCCATTCGGTCCATTAAGTCCACTCCGCCATTCAATCGCGGCTGATCTATCTCTCCCTCTCAACCACATTCTCTTGCCTTCTCCCCATAACCTCCTGACAGCCGCACTAATCAGGAATGTATCTATCTCTGCCCCTATTATTCACCCTTTTGACAGTGGTTTTGTTTTATTGGAGACGCGGGAGACAGCGGATGCTGGAATACTGAGCAAAACACGAAATGCTGGAGGAACTCGGTGCATTTGTGTTTAAGAAGGAACTGCAGATGCTGGAAAATCGAAGGTACACAATAATGCTGGAGAAACTCAGCGGGTGCAGCAGCATCTATGGAGCGAAGGAAGTAGGCAACGTTTCGGGCCGAAACGTTGCCTATTTCCTTCGTTCCATAGATGCTGCTGCACCCACTGTGTTTCTCCAGCATTTGTGTGTGTGGGTGGGAGTAGGGGGGGGGGGGGGGGGGGGGGGGGAGAGAGCTAAGCCAGCCTGAAGAAAGGGGCGCCTGTCCATTTCCCTCCGTAGATGCTGCCTGGCCCGCGGAGTTCCTACAGTCTTAGAAACTGCTTTGGACAAAAAGAGACACAAACTGCTGGAGTAAAATAGCTCAGCAAGTGAGGTACCTGAACACTCAAAAATGAAAAAGAATGAAAATGTGATTATTTCACCTCCCTTCAACTATTTTGTGTTTCAGCATGAGAGGGATTATAACATTAGAGACAATCATCTTGTAGTGATGTGTTAATGAAGAATTGCAGACATCAATCTGATAGTAAAAAATATATTTATTTAACAATGAGGTAAAACAAGCACTGACAATCAAACTGCTCAGTTACTCACCGTTCGCAGGAGTTCCCACGGTACCCGCAAGAGTTATTACGGATATCGCACGGATATCGCACTGGCCACTATGTTCATACAATGTTGCAATGCTCAACCACAAGTGTACAAGTCACTCTTGGAGAAATTCAAACTTTCTTGAATTTTCTCCCGAGTGACCAAGTTACACGACTACCTGCCGTTAGCGCCACGGTGGTCCACGGTGGTCCACGAATGCCGTACTGTTATCGCACGAGGTTCCCACGATGTTAAACACTGGATCACTCTTGCGTCAAGTCGCCCCGTGAAAAAGCCACTTTACTCCAGCACTTTGTGTTTTACTGCAAATGAGTGGTTTGACTTTATGAGGAAAAAAAAACCACGCATGAGTTCTATTTAACTTTACAGTCACCCTGTTATAGTCAGATCTGTTTTACTAAAGATTTGTAGACTGAATATAGTAGTTGGAAGGTCATGTTGCAGTTATATAAGACGTTGGTGATACCACATTTAGAGTATTGTGTTCAGTTTTGGGCACCATTTTATAGGAACGATGTTGTCTATCTGGAAAGGGTGTAGAGAAGATTTATAAGGATGTTGCCAGGACCCAAGGGCCTGAGCAAAAGGGACAGGTTGAGCAGACTAGGACTCTATTCCTTGGAGAGCAGGAGTATGAGGGGTGATCTTATAGAGGTGTACAAAATCATGAGAGGAATAGATTGGGTAAACGCACAGAGTCTCTTGCCCAGCGTAGGGGAATCGAGAACCAGAGGACATTGGATTAATGTGAGGGGGGAGATTTAATAGGAACCTAAGGGGTAACTTTTTTACACAAAATGTGGTGGGTGATTGGAATGAGCTGTCAGAGGAGGTAGTTGAGGCAGGTACTAAGAAACGTTTAGACAGGGACATGAATAGGGTAGGTTTGGAGGGATGTGCACCAAATCCAGGCACGTGGGGCTAGTGTAAATGGAACATGTTGGTCAGTATGGGCAAGTTGGGCCTGTCTCCACACTGTATGATTCTATGACATTGGGGTGTCAGGGTCTGGTCCCACTTTCTGACCTGCCAACATCTCTATGACCTCTTGAATGGCCCAAAGCCTTGAAACACCTCCCAGTCCACCAATTCTCCAATTAGCTGATTGCCTTGGCCACTGTCCTACAGAGGACCCATTGGCCCATGATTAAATAACATTTCACTGCACCCTTTTGGCACAGCTCTCCCAAGGCTTCTGTTTTCTTTGCACACTATCATGTGCTTGGTTCCTAATGCCTGTCAGGGAGCAACAATGGTCAATAGACACTTTTCTAGTTCTATTAGAACATGGAGAAAAGAACAGTACAGGACAGGAACCAACCCTTCGGTCCACAATGTCCATGCCAATCATAATGATGTTAAACTAATCTTGTCTGCCAGCATGTGACCCTATCCCTCTATTCCCTGCATATCCATGTGTCTACTCAAAAGATTCTGAAATGACACTATTGTATCTCTATAAACCTCGCCCTACACATCACCTTTAAACTTTGTTCCTCTATCACCTCTTATCTTTAATATTTCCATCCTGGGGAAAAGGTTCTGACTGTCTATCCTATCTATGCCGCTCATAATTTTATATATTTCGATCAGGTCAACTCTCAACCTCCGACACTCCAGAGAAATCAATCTTAGTTTGTCGAACCTCTTTCTTTACAGCTAATACCCTCTGATCCAAGCATCATTCTGGCGAACATCTTTTAGACTTTAGAAATACAAAATGGAAATAGGCCCTTCGGCCCACCGAGTCCGCGCTGACCAGCGATCATTCCGTACACTAGCATTATCCTGCGCTCTAGGAACAATTTACAATTTCTTAGGAGCCAATTAACCGACAAACCTGTACATCTTTGGAGTGTGGGTGGAAACCGGAGTACCCTGAGAAAGCCCACCCGGTCACAAGGAGACCGTTTAAACTGTATAGACAGCACCCTTAGTCAGGAGCGAACCTGGGTCTCTGGAGCTGTTAGGCAGCAACTCTAACGCTGCATCAGTGCGCCGCCCATCTGCACCCTCTCTGAAGCCTCCATATCCTTCCTGTGATGATGCTACCAGAACTGCACACAATACTCTAAATGTGGTCTAACCAAAGACTGCAGGTGAAAAGCAAATTAAAATGAGAATCATTTTTCTTTCCATGTTCCCCACAAGATTTACAGACGTGCTGTTTGTTTCCCCACTGTAAACTTGGTGAAAGATGTGAACAGACCTTAGTTTTTTTAAGTGGAACTAAGAAGATTTAAGGCTAAAGTTAAAGTTGGAACTCTTACTGTGAATGAATACTGAACACTGCTGTAGAAGATTTACTATTTTAACAATACTTAATCTTTGTTGGCCAAAATAACAGATAAATGAATATATTATGATCACGTCAAATATTTGCTAACATAACTGACAATTATAATATCTGATTTGTATAGTAAAACAATTCTTATATTTTGTATGTTTGGTTAATACACTGAAAAATTACTTTGTACTTTTCTGTATAACATTTCCAAAATGCTATCTTTCTAAAAATACAATGAGATGAATGAGCTATTTGTTACTTCACGGTCTTCTTTGAAAATAATTGTGACAAATGAAATTGTGGGAAGATTTAATGGAGGTGTATAAATAAATGAATGGACTGATAGGGGACCGAACTGCCTGAGTAGAGGGCACCAACCAGAGGATAGAACTTTAACTTAAGAGGTAGAAGGTTTAGTGAGCTGTTGAGAAAACAAGATATTTTATTAACAAGTTGTATGAGTGTGGAAGTCACGGCTGGGAGGGTGATTTGAGGCAGACATCCTCTCCTTATTCAGAAATTATCAAGAGGAGCACTTGTAGTGCCACAATCAACAGCGTAATGAAATGAGAGATGTGAAGTACGTAATGGGTTGAAAGAACACCTTCTGGTGCATGGATAGGGCCAACAGGTACATGGATTGGATACGGACCAAATGCGGGCAGGTGGGACTAGTGTAGCTGGGACATGTTGGCCAGTGTGGGCATGTTTGGCCGAAGGGCCTGTTTCCACATTGTATCACTCTATGACTGGGCTTTCTTTGTATAGCTGCAGTACTGCAGCTCTATCCATGAGCCAGTTTATATAGAATAATGGCTGGGTCAGAGCAGGACTTTGCACCATCCAGTAACTATGAAAAGGCTGCCCATGTACACAGACGTGTGTGGATTAATATGACACTTCTAAAGTTATATATCAGTGAGGATCCCTATATCAGTCAAAGGGACAGAGGTTCAAGAACAGATTCTAAGATTTTCCCTTTTGTTGAGCTAATGGATATAATTGTAACATTTTAATGGTATCACAGATCATGATTCTTATAGAAATTGAAATACATTTTATGTGATTCTGCGAATATAGTTTGCATTTTTTGCCTTCAAATTGCACAACACACCTGTCATAAAATAGGGTAGGTACACAAAATTGCTGGGGAAACTCAGCGGGTGCAGCAGCATCTATGGAGTGAAGGAAATAGGCGACGTTTCGGGCCGAAACCCTTCTTCCTGGAGGAAATAGGCGACGTCATAAAATAGGTTTCCTTCAGTCCTGCAAATGATGTTATGAATATGTCTGGAGCTTATTTTTAGAAGAGATGCTGTTATATCCACCTATAGTGACAATGACTTGTATATAACATGGCAGGGTTTCTCAAAGAACTTCCTAGGAAAGTAATCGACACTGGGCCAGATCATACTTGTGTGTGGGGAGCAGCTTGGTGGAGAACAGCTGGCACTGGCAGCGTAGCGGTAGAGTTGCTGCCTTACACTGTAAGTTACAGCGCGAGAGGTTTGATCCTGGCAATGGGTGCTGTTCGTACGGTTTGTACGTTCTCTCCGTGACCTGCATGGGTTTTCTCCGAGATCTTCGCTTTCCTCCCACACTCCAAAGACGTCCAGGTTTGTAGGTTAATTGGCTTGGTGTAAATGTAAAATTGTCCCTAGTGTGTGTAGAGTAGTGTTACTGAGAGGGGTGAGGAGAGAGGGAGATGGAGAGGGGGGAGAGAGGGTGGAAGGGGAGGAGGAGAGTGGGGTGGGGGTGGGGATGAGAGAGTGGTGGGGGAGGGGGAGAGAGGGAGGAGGGGGGGAGAGAAGGGAGGGGAAGGAGGAGGGAGAGGGGGAAGGGGAAGGGGAGAGAGGGGGAAAGAGGCGGAGGGAGGGGGAAGAGTGGTAGGGGGGAGGGGGAGAGTGGTAGGAGGGCGGGGGGAGAGTGGGATGGGAGGGGGAAGGGGTAGGGGGAGAGAGGGGAAATAGTGATGAGGGAGGGCAGTAGGGGTAAGAGTGCGGAAGAGGGGCATAAGAGGGGTAAGGGGGGAGCGGTGGAAGAGGAGATATGGGTAGGGAAGAGGTGGGGGGGGGGAGAGGGGTGGGGGTTGGGGTGGGAGGGGAGGAGGGAGAGGGGTGAGGAGAGATGAGAGGGGAGAGAAGGGGAAAGGGAGGAGGACGAGAGAGGGTTGAGCGAGGGGTGAGGGAAAGTGAGGAGGAGGGAGGGAGAGGAGGGGGGGAGAGAGGGGGAAGAGTGGGGAGGGGGGGAAGGGTGGACGGAGAGGGAGAGGGGAGGAGATGGGAGGAGTGGGGGGAGGGGAGAAGGGGGAGAGGTGTGGACGGAGGTGAGGGAGAGGGAGGGGGAGAGGAGTAGGGGGAGAGAGGGGGAAGAGTGGGGAGGGAGAGGGAAGGGTGGGCCGGAGAGAGAGGGGTGGGGGAGGGAGATGGGGGAGGGGGGGAGAGAAGGGGAAGAGTGGGGAGGGAGGAGAGAGGGGAGGGGGGTGGGGTGGGGGACAGGGGTGGGTGAGGGGGAGGGGGGGGAGGGGGGAGTGGGGGGAAGAGGGAAAGAGGGGGAGGGGGGAGGGGTGGGGGATAGAGGGGAGCGAGGGGGAAGGGAAGGGTGGGGGAGGGAGAGGGGTGGAGAAAGGGGGAGAGAAGGGGAAGAGTGGGGAGGGATGGAGAGAGGGGTAGGGGGGTGGTGGAAGGGGGACAGGGGTAGGGGGCTGGAGGAAAGATGGAGGGGTGTGGGGCAGATAGGGAAGGAGGGTGGGGGGGAGAGGGATGGGCGTGGGAGGAGGAGGGGAGGGAGAGGGGTGAGGAGAGGGGGAGTAGAGAGGGGCGAGGAGAGGGAGATGGAGAGGGGGAGGTGAGAGGGGTGGGAGCGAGGAGAGAGGGGACGGGGAGAGAGGTGTGGGGGAGGGGGAGGGAAGCGAGGAGGGAGATGGGGTAGTGGTAGAGGGGGAAGAGTGTGGATGGAGGAGGAAGAGTGGGTAGAGGAAGGGGGTGGGGGGAAGGGAGGGGGGTGGGGGAGGGGGTGGGGGAGAGAGGGAAGGGGGGGGAGGGAAGGGCAGTGGAGGAGAGGGATGGGGGTGGGAGGAGGAGGCGGAGGAGAGGGAGGGGTGAGGAGAGGGAGATGGAGAGGGGGAGGAGAGAGGGATGGGGAGGGGGAGAGAGGGATGGGGAGGGGGTGAGAGGGATGGGGAGGGTGGGATGGAGGAGGAAGGGGAGGTGGGAAATGGGGTAGGGGAGGGAGGGGGAAGAGTGTGGAGGGAGGGGGAGAGGGGTGGGGGGAGAGACGGGAAATAGTGGGGAGGGAGAGTGGAAGGGGAAGGGTAGGGACAGTCCATCTGTTCCTCATTCCCTATCACCCCCAATCCTCTTTCTCTATTCCCACGCACGTGATGACGCGCTTCGACACAGGCTGCGGGGGTGGGGGGGAGGGGGTGGAAACGGGAGAGATTTGGGAGAGGAGAGCGGGGTAGAGGGAGAGAGAGGGGGATGGGTAGGGTGAAGAGAGTGGGGAATGGGAGGAGAGCGGGGAGGGCAGGAATGGGGGGAGATGGGGGTGAAGGGGGTGGGAGAGGGATAGGGGGTGGGAGACTAGGTGGGGAGAGGGGAGGGTGAGAAGGGAGGGAGTGGTGAGGAGGATGAGGAAACGGGATAGATTTGAGAGGGAGAGGAGAGCGGGGTAGGGGGAGAGAGAGGGGGATGGGAAGGGGAGGAGAGCGGGGAGGGCAGGAAGGGGGGAGAAGAGGGGTAGGAGAGGGGTAGCGGGGAGTGGTGCAAGAGAGAGGGGAAGGGGGTGGGGGGGGAGATGGGGGTGAAGAGGGGTGCGGGAGGGGATGGGAGGGGAGTAGGAGAGTGGGGTGGGAGAGGGGATGAGAGAGGGGTTGGGAGGAGGGAGAGAGGGGTGGGAGAAGGGGAGAGAGGGAGTAGGAGGGAGGAAGGGGAGGAGGAGGGAGAGGGGAAGAGTGTGGAGGGAGGGTGAGAGTAGTAGGGGGCGGGGAAGAGTGGCATGGGAGGGGGAGAGGGGTAGGGGGGAGAGAGGGCGAATAGTGGTGAGGGAGCGGGGAGGATAAGAGTGCGGAAGAGGGGTAGGAGGAGTGGTGGAAGAGGCAGAGATGGGTACGGGGGAGAGGTGGGGGAGAGAGGGTTTGGGGGTTGGCGTGGGGGTTGGGGTGGGTGGGGAGGAGGGAGAGGGGTGAGGAGAGAGAGAGAGAGAGGGGGGAAAGTGAGGAGGAGAGAGGGGTGCGGGAGGGGGTGAGCGAAGGTGGGGGGGAGGGGGGAAAGAGGGAGGGGGAGAGAGGAGAGAGGGAGGGGAGGATGGAGGGGACGGAGGAGGGAGCGGGGGAAGAGTGAGGAGGGAGGGGGAGAGGGGTAGGGGGGAGAAGGGGAAGAATGTGGAGGGAGGGGGAGAGCGGAGAGAGGGGGAAGAGTGGGGAGGGAGAGGGGTGGGGGATGGTGGGCGTGGGGGTAGATAAGTGGAAGAATGGGGAGGTAGGGGGAGAGGTGTAGGGGGAGTGGTGGAATTTGGAGAGAGGGAGGGGGAGGAGAAGGGGAGAGAGTTGTGGGGGAGGGAGGAGGGAGATGGGGTGGGGGAGAGAGGGGGAAGAGTGTGCAGGGAGCGGGAAGAGTGGGGAAGGAGAAAGGGGGTGGGGGAGAGAGGGATGGGGTGAGCGGAGGAGGGGAGGGGAGGAGAGGGAGAGGGGCGAGGAGAGCGAAATGGAGAGGGAGATGGAGAGGAGGAGGAGAGGGGGTGGGGACGGGAGGAGAGAGGGATGGGGGAGGGTGACAGAGGTGTGGGGGAGGGGGAGGAGGGAGATGGGGTAGGGGAGGGAGGGGAGGAGGGAGATGTGGTAGGGGAGGGAGGGGGAAGAGTGTGGAGGGAGGGGAGGGGTGGGGCTGGTGCAAAGGCATATGTAAATGATCCATTCCGATTGGACATCTGTGAGCATTGGGCATTGTGACATCACACGATGGAATGTTCACCAACATTCTATGGCTGAGGGCTGTTTTTTTTTTGAAATGTTGTGGGGGGGGGGGGGGAGTAGGGGGGGAAGAGTGTGGATGGAGGAGGAAGAGTGGGTAGAGGAAGGGGGTGGGGGAGGGAAGGGGGGTGGGGGAGGGGGCAGGGGAGAGAGGGAAGGGGGGGAGGGAAGGGCAGTGGAGGAGAGGGATGGGGGTGGGAGGAGGAGGGGCAGGAGAGGGAGGGGTAAGGAGAGGGAGATGGAGAGGGGGAGGAGAGAGGGATGGGGAGGGGGAGAGAGGGATGGGGGGGGGGGTTGGGAGACGGATTTTATTAAAAATGTGTGCATAAACACGACGAAATTTAATCAGGAGTGGATACTTGGAATGAAAAGTGAAATCTCTACCGAAATGGAAAAAATCTCGGCGATTCTGTGTCTGGTGTTGGCGTAGCAACGAATTAAAGGCTGGCAGCCACAAGTCAGGCAGACACACACACAACACACACACAACACACACACTGGACTTTGTGCCTTCCCTCATGGTGGGAGCCATTGTGGGGGGATGTTCTTTGTGTTTAAGACTCTCATTGGTGTTATGTCTGTATTCTTTCTTTGTGTGCTGCAAAATGGAAAAAAGCATTTCACTTCATTACACCTCGGTGTATGTGAATGTGACCAATAAAATGCCTTTGACAACACACACACACGCACGCACGCACGCACGCACGCACGCACGCACACACGCACACACGCACACACGCACACACGCACACACGCACACACGCACACACACACACACACACACACAGTTTTATATAATAATAGATAGATAGATAATAGAAGATAGATAGATAGATGTAACAAGTCACAGTGAGATGCTTAGTGTTACATACCTAGGCATACAAAGAGCCGTGACGTAGAGGGCTGGCTAAGCGGTGCTTGTCTGTACGTCAGCGCTGTTTCCGCACTGTATCTCTAAATTAAACTAAACTAAGACTCCCGCTTGGTCTTCTGCACATTTATGACTCTTGTACCTGGATGTTGAAACGTAGACACAAAGTCGAGATCAGAGGGTTCAAAAGGGAACTGCAGATGCTGGAATATCGAAGGTACACAAACTTGCTGGAGGAACTCAGCGGGTGCAGCAGCATCTATGGAGCGAAGGAAATAGGCGACGTTTCGGGCCGAAACCCTTCTTCAGACTGCGACGTTTCGGGCCGAAACCCTTCTTCAGACTCAGTCTGAAGTCTGAAGAAGGGTTTCGGCCCGAAACGTCGCCTATTTCCTTCGCTCCATAGATGCTGCTGCACCCGCTGAGTTCCTCCAGCAAGTTTGTGTACCTAAGTCGAGATCAGATGTTGGTTCACCTGATCTCCTGGTTCCACTGCTGAACTTAATGCCAAGACCCATGGTGGGACATTGATGTTCTGAGCTGAACACTCAGACATGCTTAAGACTCAGTTTGAAGAAAGGTCCTGACCCAAAACGTTACCTGTCCATTCCCTCCACTGATGTTACCTGACCTGCTGAGTTCCTCCAACACTTTGGGTTTTGCTCGAGATTCCAGACCTGCAGTTCCTTCTGTCTCGATTTCAAGTTCAAGTTCAAGTTCAAGTGAGTTTATTGTCATGTGTCCCTGTATAGGACAATGAAATTCTTGCTTTGCTTAAGCACACAGAAAATAGTAGGCATTTACTACAAAACAGATAAATGTGTCCATATACCATGATATAAATATATACACACATGAATAAATAAACTGATAGTGCAAATAACAGAAAGTGGTTGCTAATAATCAGAGTTTTGTCCGAGCCAGGTTTAATAGCCTGATGGCTGAGGGGAAGTAGCTATTCCTGAACCTGGTTGTTGCAGTCTTCAGGCTCCTGTACCTTCTACCTGAAGGTAGCAGGGAGATGAGTGTGTGGCCAGGATGGTGTGGGTCTTTGATGATACTGCCAGCCTTTTTGAGGCAGCGACTGCGATAAATCCCCTCGATGGAAGGAAGGTCAGAGCCGATGATGGACTGGGCAGTGTTTACTACTTTTTGTCGTCTTTTCCTCTCCAGGGCGCTCAAATTGCCAAACCAAGCCACGATGCAACCGGTCAGCATGCTCTCGACTGTGCACCTGTAGAAGTTAGAGAGAGTCTTCCTTGACAATCCGACTCTCCGTAATCTTCTCAGGAAGTAGAGGCGCTGATGTACTTTTTTGATGATTGCATTAGTGTTCTCGGACCAGGAAAGATCTTCAGAGATGTGCACGCCCAGGAATTTGAAGCTCTTGACCCTTTCAACCATCGACCCGTTGATATAAATGGGGCTGTGGGTCCCCCTCCTACTCCTTCCAAAGTCCACAATCAGTTCCTTGGTTTTTTCTGCTACACTGTGGTATCTGCTCAAAATATGGCGACTTTGAAGTTGTTTTACACAGAGAGTGGTGAATCTGTGGAATTCATTGGCTATATTTAAGAGGGAGTTAGATGTGGCTCTTGTGGCTAAAGGGAGAGAAGGCAGGTACAGGATACTGAGTTGGATGATCAGCCATGATCATATCGAATGGCGGTGCAGGCTCGAAGGGCCGAATGGCCTACTCCTGCACCTATTTTCTATGTTTCTATGTTCTCCTCCTCTCTCTGACCTGTTCTGTGAGACCGGGGGGGGGGGGGGGGGGAAACATTGGGGCAAAAACGTCTTTGGAGTGCGAGAGGAAACAGAAGTTCTCGGAGAAAACCCATGCAACTCCAGATGTACGGACAAGCCCCCCATAGCTAACCCTCCACATTGCGACTCTTTGTATGCCTGGGTATGCAAAACGAAGCATCTCACGGTGACTTGCCACATGCAACAATAAAAGTATCCCAACGCTCACTGCTCCCCCTCTATGATTCCTGCTGCTCTCCTGCTCTTCAACCATGTTCTGACATCAGTCTGAAGAAAGTTCCCGACCCAAAACATCATTTGTCCATTGCCCACACAGATATTGCCTGACCTGCTTAAGTTCCTCCAACACTTTGTGTTTTGCTCAAGATTCCAGCATCTGCAGTTCCTTGTATCTGGTCCCTCAATTTTACTTCAAGGGCAATAGAGAAAGTAGCATGGCTCCATTTATTCAAGCTGACCTCGAGTTAAAAGGTAAGTTAAGTGCAGGTAAATGATTTCTTTTTTGTGTGTTTGGTACATCAGTTTTATTATCAGTGCTTTTTTCAAGATAAAACTGACAGTTGCAATACTAACAATGTCCTGACAGTGGCAATGCAGAGCTATTATAAATTTCAACAGGGATATTATAAAAAGAAACTAATCCTGTGATGCATTCTATTACACCATGTTATTACTAAATTAAGTTGAAGGGCTCAGTATATACTGCACAAACAGTCATTGACTAACCTTTCTATAAAGTCACTTAGTCGTGCTATTTACAAAATTCTCTGAGAAAGTACAAGAGATCATTTTGAATATTAAAATATAAATTATGAAAAATGAATGTTAATCTATTGAATAAACATAAAGTAGATGAACATGACTTTTCTGGGGATAATTAGTTAAACTATTATATTTGAATCATGGAGTTGATCCCATGTCACCTCTGCATTCCAGCACTGAGCTCACATTTTACCCCAGACAGCAGCCTATAAATATCTTCTCCTTCTCCCTTGGGAATTATGTTGGACTGAGGATGGCTTCTCTCCAGTCTGGTTCTGTGGGTCTGAAGTGACCGATGCTGCCAATCTGTCATGGGTAGACATTTCCACAATGGGGCGGAAGGTGTTTGATTGGACGGGCGGATGGTATGAAAGAGAGTGTTCGCCTGCAAATGCTAATACTGAGTCTCTGCATGCTGCCAATGCATGGACTCCATTCCCGCAATACTTCACATGTTCATTGGTCATGCGCCAGGGATTACCATGGTTCAGTGGTGAACTTGCATGTTTCCATAGATGAAAGACATGCAAAAATTAGTACATGTGACAATAAAAGACCTTTGAAACCTTTGACCCGAAACGTCGCCTATTCCTTCTCTTCAGAGATGCTGCCTGACCCGCTGAGTTACTCCAGCTTTTTGTGTCTATCTTCAAAAAAATGTGAGATACTCGTATAATCCCCATCTGGGTCACGACTGTTCTTCAACGCAGAAAACTTGTCCTCTTTAACTGATCTGTGTTTTATGATCCTCCAAACTATGAAAAAGTCCTCCAAGTTGCACACCTGATCAGTTATTGTCACCTTCCATGAGGCAATGAGTGATGGGCTGCAAATGTCGACCTTTCTCAACATTATCAGAAAGTGAATATTTCAAAAACAAAATCCTACGGTCCAGTTTTGACATTGGTTTTCTGTGTGTTTTACTAGCACCAACAACAAAAAATCTTAAACTGTATACCAAAGTGAGAAAGCAGCAGCAAAAGAATTGAGAATGAAGAGATTTTAACAAAACATCAATTGAGAATCAGGTGGAATTGAATCAAGCATCCTTTATTCACAGTGCCATGAAGCACTGATTAAACCTGCTGTCAGAGGTTCACACAACTTTTTTAAGTTGTTTCTTCTTAAGTCTCCGTTTAAGAAAAATAAGATCTACATACACAATTCGCCTGAGAATGGCAGAGGCACAGAGAAGGCCTCCATGCATAGCTCCTGCTATCCCATTGGAAAAGACATCTTGACCTGCAAGAGAATGCATCGAGATAAGTGGATGGATTGCAGTTTGGAATTTAGAGAGATACATCATGGAAACAGACCCTTCTGCCCACAGGGTCCACACTGCCAATCGGTCACCCGAGCACACTACTTCCAGGTTACCCCACTTTCTCATCTATTCACTACACAATAGGTGGAATTTCAAGAGGCCAATTCATATACCAAACGGAGACTCGGTGATCATTTTGTTGAACACTTTCTCTAGGTCAGTTGATGACTATGGCATCTGCTGGTTACTTCCCATACTGACCTCTCTGAAACGTCGCCTATTTCCTTCACTCCATAGATGCTGCTGCACCCGCTGAGTTTCTCCAGCAATTTTGTGTACCTTCCACAGTTCTTCATGTTGTTTTGTCCACTTTTGTCCACAGTTCTCAACATTGTTTCCCTCATGAGATTACACCTTCCCTAGCCAGCAATGGGCCTACCAGGCAAAGCCCTGCCTGAGGCCATTTGTGGACGGCTCAGATTGGTCCTGGTCCTTTCTTGCCTCCCGCTCTTCACCAAGGGAATTCGAGAACCAGAGGACATAGGTTTAAGGTGAGAGAGGGAAATTGGAATAGGAACCTGAGGGGCAACCTTTTCACACAGAGAGTGGTGTATTTATGGAATGAGCTGCCAAAGGAGGTAGTTGAGGCAGGTACTATAACAACATTTGAACAACATTTGGACAAGTACACAGATTAAAAGGTTTAGAGGGCTCTGGGCCAAGCACATGTAGGTGGGACTAGCGTGGATGGGCATCTTGGTTGGCATGGGCAAGTTGGGCAGAAGGGCCTGTTTCTGTGCTGGATGACACTATGACTCCTGGGGGAAACACACAGAGAACGGGAAACCCCGCAGAGAGAGCACCCGAGCTCAGGATCGAACCCGGGTCACTGGCACCGTGAGGCAGCAGCACTGTCACCTGTGCCACTGTGTCACCCTCCAAAGGAATCAAGGCCTGAAACACGGTTTGCCATGGTTTTTGATTTGATTTGATTAGATTTAATTTATTGTCATTGTCTTCAGTTAAGAGACAACGAAATTCTCTTTCCCTTACAGTCATACAAAAAATAAAATAAAAAACAAAACAAAACAAAAACACAGAACACAGTAGTCCACAACATAAACATCCCCACAGCAGCACCAAATTTCCCCACTGTGAGAGAAGGAACCAAAGTCCAGTCAACCTCCTCGCTGATGTTCCCCAATGTTCACCCGTGGTCGGGGCCACCCGAGCACCCCGTAGTCGCCGCTACAGACGGCCCGATGTTCAGGCCCTCTCGCCGGGAATGATGGAACCCCGACGTTGAACGGGAGAACATCCTCAGCGGCCTGGACCTCTGAATCGGCCACCTTCCACCGGAGTCCGTGGCTCCCGATGTCCACAGGCTGCGCTGGGCGGAGATTCGCGCTGGCGACCCCCGGCAAAGGGTCCCAGGACTCCGCGATGTTAAAGTCAGCGCCGCCCACATTGGGAGTTGTGCACCCACAGCTCCGCGATGTTGGAGCAGCGGCCCAACACTCCGGAGCTCCAAGTGGTGATTCCAGGTAAGGCCTCGCCCGCTCCGCGATATATCGAGCGCAGCACCGCAGCTGCTGCAGCTCTGGTCTGGTCCCAGCAGGAAAGGCCGCGTAATTCCAGTTGGTAGGCCGCGGGGGGGGTGGGGGGGGGGGGGGCGAGGACAGCGCCACCGGATGTCCAGGGGAGTGTGCATTAGTTTTTTATAGAACGTGTAAAACCTTAAAACGTGTTGTAACCATGGAGATTGTGTGGAAGAGATTTGTCACGGCATTGCCATTGGTTGTTACATGTTTGTGAGGTTGAACACCAGGGGTCATCTGAATAGTGCCCAAACTGAAAAATTAATTGGGAAATTCATTTTCCCTGACAATCTCCATGAAGTTAACACTTTTATGAAATTGAAACAGAAAACATTGGGGATAGTCGACATCTGAAGGCTTTCCTTTCACTTTTTGATTTGATGAAATTCTTTTTTTTTTCAGCTGAGAATAAATTTTCCCAAACAGGCTCAAATCATTTTTTTCCAGAGCTGAGACCATTAGTGAGCAATTTTTACTTTGTCCATCTCTGCCTTGGGTGTCCAAGTCTTGCTTGTGTGGAACGGAATGATCAAAAGGGAAATACAAGCAAAAAAATAGAACAAGGCACTGAAGGATTTCATCAGTCCTTGCTCTCAGGCAGCTTCTTTGCACTGAGCTTTGAGACACGATCGACACACTTATCTTTTCTCATAGTGCAACAACCATTCCTGAGGTACAGCAAAAGATCTATACTGTGCAAGCTGTGACGATCAAAGTTATAAAGGGAAGCAGCCAAAGCACATGGTCACATCTGATCTTCTGCCAGAAAGCTAGTGGGCACGGGGTTAAGGTGAGAGGTAATATGAACTTGAGAGGCAACATTTTCACACATATACCCAAGGTGGTGGGTATATGGAACAAGCTGTCAGAGGAGGTAGTTGAGGCAGGTAAAATAACAACATTTAAAAGACACAAAATGGTAGAGTGACTCAACGGGTCAGGCAGTATCCCTGGAGAGCATAGATCGGTTACGTTTCGGGCTGAAGAAGGGTCCCGACCAGAAACGTCACCTATCCATGTTCTCCAGGGTTGCTGCCTGACCCGCTGAGTTACTCCAGCATTTGGTGTCTTTCCTTGGTAAACCAGCACCTGCAGTTCCTTGTTACAGCATTGAAAAGACATTTGGACAGGGAACGATTTAGAGGAATATGGCCCAGACGTGGGCAGGAGGAACTAGTGTTGATCGGCATGGAAGATTGGGCTGAAGATTCTGTTTCAGTGCCGCATGACTCCATGACTAAAATATGTATTAATTATATGTATTAATTAAGAAAATGTGGGTTGAAGAATTGTTGTCTGGTTACACGCAAGTCCTGGCACAGGAAGAATTGCAACATGCAGAGGCAAACCTATAATTACATTCTTGCTGTTATATTAATACCTGATTCTGTCCCTGTCAACATAGTGAGGTAGCTAGTTAACCGACATTCCTGCTTGGTTGGAATAGACTCAGCCGAATGCTTACCAGTGAGGTAAAGGTTCTTCACGGGCGTTTTGGCTCTGATGGAGGCGACGACTTCAGGAGTGAACCGATGAAGGTCCTGCTCGATACCGTACATCTCCCCTCGAGGTGCAGCCAGGTAGTACTGATTACTGAGAGGAGTCGCCGCATTGATGTATACAATCTAGGATTTTCACACATACATTTTAAACAATAATTTCTCGTTGATTAATTGATGACGACAGATAAACACAAAAAGCTGGAGTAACTCTGCGGGACAGGCAGCATCTCTGGAGAGAAGAAATTGATTACTGCATTTTCTTTCGTTGCCAGACAACCCAAATATTTCTCTAGATCACGCCTCTCTCTCTCGTTTCCCTTTCCCCTGATTCTCAGTCTGAAGAACGGTCTCGACCCGAAACATCACCTGTTCCTTTTCTCCAAAGATGCTGTCTGCCCCGCTGAGTTATTCTAGCTTTTTGTGTCTATCTTTGATTTAAATCAGCATATGCAGTTCCTTTCAACACACATCGTAAAATAATGTCACATTATGGCTATCTTGTGCAGCAGAGTGGTGTGCCCAGTAAAGCAAAGTTCCACAGCTCCAGGGACCCAGGTTTAGTTTAGTTTAGTTCAGTTTATTGCCACGTGTACCAAGGTACAGTGAAAACTTTTGTTGCATGCTAACCAGTCAGCAGAAAGACTATACATGATCACAATCGAGCCATCCACAGATGAACAGATACATGATAAAGCGAATAACATTTAGTGCAAGATAAAATCCAGTGAAGTCCAATTAAAGATAGTCCAAGGGTTTCCAGTGAGATAGATAATAGCTCAGGACCATTCTCTAGTTATTGATAGGATGATTTAGTTGCCTGATAACAGCTGGGAATAAACTGTACCTGATCTCTGGTACTGATTGGGATTATATTGCACGTTCTCCCCTTAACCACATAGGTGTACTCCCACACACCAAAGACCAATATGTTAATTGATCACTTGTGTTCTTCGACGGAGGAAATCAGCCACCCTTACTTGGTCTGGTCAATGTCTGGCCCCAGAGCCTCTGAGGTGATTGACTCAAGTTCAAGTTCACATTTATTGCCACATGCACCAATTAAGGTACAGTGGAATTTGACTTACCATGAAGCCATACAATCAAAAGAGCACAATACACAGTAGAATACAACATGAACATCCACCACAGTGTAATCAACATTCTTCACTGTGGTGGAATGCAATAACTTTCAGTCAGTCCTCCTCCTTTGTTCATCTTGACAGCACCCTGAATATTACCGCAAGACATTTGTTTCAGTGGGCAATGAGGTCAGACCAGTAATACTGGCAACAAATAAATAAATAGCTAGAAGAACCACGGTATTAATGATACCTTATCCTTCAGCTGTGGAAACAAATCTATGGCCCGGTCCAATAGTTTCCTGGCAATGTCCATCTTCCACGTCTCGTAGTCCGCCCCTCGACTCTTTACTTTTTCATCTTTCCATTCCTCGAACCACTCGTAGCGAGCCATGGTCAGAATTGTCATACACGAATTTCCTGATAATCAGAAATGTTAGTTTGAGTTTAGTTTAGAAATACTGCCTTGAAACAGGCCTTCCGTCCCACCGAGCCCACACCAATTATCGAGCACCCATTCACACTATTTCTACGTTATCCCACTTTTACATCCACCTTCTACACGCGAAAGGTAATGTACTGCGATCAATTAACCTACATGCCCGCAGTTGTTTGGGATGTAGGAGGGAACCGGAGCACCCGGAGGAAACCCACATGATCACAGCGAGAACGTGCATACTCCACACAGACAGCATCCGAGGTCAGGATCGAACCCGGATCTCTGGCACTGTGAGTTCTTCTGCTGTGCCACCGTATAGCAAATATAGCCGTATAACTCTGCGCCATGTAGCTTTATTCTCCAGTCCCACTGCTCTAGATGGCTTGTAAAGACCAAAGATTTAATACATCTCAATAATGTCTGATGACATATTTATCTCTGCATATTGCAGAAAGATTAGTGAAGCAAATCAGGCCTGATTTGAGGAGATATTAACTTTTCTTCTTAACACAGGCATTTGTAATCAGACACAGTAATAATATTCTCAATTGTAAAATATAGATCAACCAAAATGTTTTAATGTTTTTTGACAAATGTTTCCTTTTCTCCACAGACTGCCTTTTAATAATTGGGTGCGGATGAATTAAGCTCCAAATTGCTTCTTAATTCCATCAAGAATGTATCTTTTGATCAACACTGTGGATTGTTAATGGGAGGAAGTCCCTTTTCCTTGAAACATTCACTCTCCTTTAGAACTTGGTTGAGTTAAAATATAAAGAGAAGGATGATAGCAAGACAAATAGTCCCATTGTACATTAAAACAAAGTATTATTAAAATTTGTTTAGTCACCAATGGCAATAAAATCAAATGGGGACCTTGCGGGTGGTGGGAGGGGGGACGGTGAGGGTGGGGGGGGGTGTACTTTTGTAACTTTGTCAGCGCCAAAATGTGGCAACACTTGTGTACTGCCTAGATGAGGTCTGCTATATGATTTTATCAGGCTTTATGCAAAACACCATTTCACTGCACCTACAGTAGTCACGTCAAGTCAAGTCAAGTCAAGTCTATTCGTCACATACACATACGGGATGTGCAGTGAAATGAAAAGTGGCAATGCTCGCGGACTTTGTGCTAAAAAACAAACAACCAAACAAACTACAAACAGGTACATGTAGGCAGTAGGTACATGTAACAATAACTATAATTGAATCATTGAATTGCAATCTCTTGACATCTACATACGCCTTTATTTTATTACAAATGCTGTGGTTTCAGTACGGCACCTTTGTAATAGAATCAACAAATTAGCAGCCACACACATGTAAATATGGATATGACATAATTATTATGCAAAGGCACAAGTCTAGTGGATAAGGTTGGGAGTTGAATATCTAAGGAGAGTTGATATTTAGGAAGACCAATATTAAAGGAAAAGGAAAACGGGGGAAAGTGCTTGCTATGGATGAAATCAGTGCAATGGTGAGCAAGGAAACAGACTCGGAAAATCTGAATGTCGGACCAGTGTGGAACCAGAGCTAAGAAGCACCAAGAGACAGCAAACATTAACCATTAGTTGGAAGTGCCCATGGGATTCCAAACATTGAATGGGTGTGCATCGAACAAAAACAATATTAAGTACTATTGGCAATCATGGGTGCACTTGGCAATTGGGAATAATACCTGGAATCTCGCCACAATGTTTTCATTTCACACCAGTCAATTGAGAAGCCAACTCATAAGCAGACTATCTTAGATTGGATGCTGTGCAATGAGCAGGAGTTCTGTGCAATGAACAGGAATGATCTTGTTGTGTGAAGCCCTTCAGGGGAGAGTGAACACAACATAATAGTTGCTCATTAGCAAAAAATACAAAGTGCCGAGGAACTCAGTGGGTCAGGCAGCATCTGTGGATAGGAAATGGACAGACGATGTTTCAGGTCGGGATCTTTCTTCTGACTGATGAATAGGTGGGGAGAAAGGCGTGCGGGGAAAGGGCGGGGCAAGACAGGGATGGGAGGACATTCAGATGAGGGGAGATTGGGTTGACTGAGCTAAGTTTAAGAAAAGGGGTTAGCCATTTAGAACAGAGATGAGGAAAAACTTTTTCACACAGAGGGTTGTGAATCTGTGGAATTTTCTGCCTCAGAAGGCAGTGGAGGCCAATTCTCTCGATGCTTTCAAGAGAGAGTTAGATAGAGTTCTTAAAGATAGCGGAGTCAGGGGATATGGGGAGAAGGCAGGAACGGGATACTGATTGTGGATGATCAGCCATGATCACAGTGAATGGCAGTGCGGGCTCGAAGGACCGAATAGCCTACTCTTGCACCTATTGTCTATTGTCTATTCATAAGATTGTTTAAGATTGAGAGGAGATCTGATTGAAACGTACACAATTCTGACAGAGTTTGATGTTTCCCATGGAAGGACAGGTCGAGGACCAGAGGTCACAGACTCAAGTTAGGAGTTTAATTATGTGAAACCTGTGGTATTTTTGACAGCAGAAGGCAGTGGGCGCTAGGTCACTAAATTAGTTCAAGAAGGACAGTGATACAAAAGAACATCAAGGAGTTAGAAGAGACTACGGGAATATAATGACTCAAGAAACTGCAGATGCTGGAAACTTCAGCTAAAATCTAAGTGCTGGAAGAACTCAACGTGTCAGGCAGTATCTGTGGAGGGAATCGACAGGTGACGTTTCGTTCACTGCTCTTTGTCGGACTTGAGATTTTAGCCTGAATAGGGTCCTGACCTGAAATATAGTCTATCTATTCCCTCCACAGATGCTGCCTGACCCTTTGAGTTTCACCAGCACTTTGTGCTTTGCTGTGAGGATATGGTGTTGAGATAAAGGATAGGCCATGAATGGTGGAACAGGCTCAAAGAGCCAAACAGCCTTCCCCGCTCTTATTTTTCAATGTTTGTCTCAATGGGACTAATATACACAGATTTATTACCTTTCAAAGAGAAAACCTGCTGCAATTTCAATTATGTAAATTAAAATGAGGCTTTGAGATACTATTGTGAGTAGTAATCCTAATACCTGCAACTCTAAATCCATGGGATGCTTTATATCAGGCCTGTTTCCACGCTATCAACTAAACCATCTCTCAACTAAACTAAACTAAACTGTTGATGATGATGAACCCTTAGGGAGAGGTATTCAAGATTTATTCTTGCAGCAATGAAGGAGCAGCAATTTATTTCCTGGTAGGATTGGTGTGCGACTTGGAGTTAAGTTTAGTTTATTGTCATGTGTTATAGTGAAAAACTTTTGTTGCATGCTAACCAGTCTGCGGAAAGATATGATAACAATTGGGCCATCCACAGTGTACAGATACAGGATAAAGGCAATATCATGAATAACATTGAGTGCAAGATAAAGCCAGTAAGTCCCATCAAAGATATTCCGACGGTCTCCAATGAGGTAGATAGTGGTTCAGGACTGCTCTCGAATTGTTGGTAGGATGGTTCAGTTGAATGATAATAGCTGGGAATGTCCCTGAATTTGGAGGTGAATCTGAATCTGGATAGCAGGTAGGGTAGTAATGGTTCCTTGGAGTCAATGTTATCTTTCTTTCAAGTGGCAATGGAAGGGTATTGTTGGGATGGCCTTGGAAGGTAGTGTTGGAGGGAATTAATGTACATGGTGGATCCAAGAGACAACCAGAGACAAGAGGCAACCTGAGGTCAGTATACAAATTGTCCCACGGAACATGCAAGACCAATTGGTGGACAATAAGTCTTCAAATTTTTGCCGAAGACGTGGTTTCATCATTAAACACACTACACAACAGATTCAGAGTTTAGATTGAGCTTTTTTCCTGAAGCTTTGTGAGTCAAAAAGGAGATATTGTGTGATTAAATACATCACTGCTGGATCAGTACACCCCTTCTCCAGCAGAAGGCCACGGATAAGGAGCAAGGGCAAATCAGTTCGGAATTAGAATGAAACCTTTGTGTTTGTACAAAAGATTCCTTCAATATTGTGCCATTAAAAGGTTACTGCAGCCTAAATATAGCCAATAAAAAGGTTATAAACCATATGAGTCTTTATGTTCTGGGATACTCAAGCAAAGCACAATGTGCCAGATGAACTCAGTAGGTTAGGCAGCATCTGTGGAGGAAATGTAGAAGGGTCTTGACTAGAAGAAGGGACTGAAATTGGGTCCTGGCCCAAACCATCATCTGTCCATTCCTCCACAGATGCTGCCTAACCTCCAGCACTTTCTTCCAGATTCTTCAGATCCTCCAAAACTCAAGAGTCCATCATCTGCAGATCCTTGCGTCTCCATTCAAAGGTGTCATGGTACCTCACTGTCAGATATACCTTTGCGCTGGGAGATTATTTTTTGCACACAATTCAGGAAAATCTTATTATACTTAAGCACATTCATACTCAAACAGAAGAGTGTAAGCATAGTAAATTACACTAAGACAGACGAGATGCTCTGGGAGACTAGATATCTATTTGCAATATAGAAATATACAAGAATTTAAATTTGACGGAAAAAGTGAGTGGAACACATACACGAACGCATCTGTTGAATGCTTAATAATTATTTCAAGGATCCCATGCCTAGTTTGTCTGCCCATCTTTTTCAGCGCACTTCGATGGTAATTACCTGGGTATCGTTCCTTCCAGGTGATATCCTTGGCTGATGGAAAAGTAACAAATAACATCGGAATAGTTTTGACAAACTCCTCCTTGCTTGCAGGCATGGTGTGACACATTCTGAAACAGTAAAATAATTGAAACTTTTAGAGTCTAGGGTGTTTTATTGTCATATGTCCCAGATAGAACAATGACATTCTTACTAGCAACAGCACAACTGAGCATGTAAAGATAGTACTCTGTAAACAATATAATTAATGAGAAAAAAATAGTTCAGTCTGTCAATATACACATAAAAAATAGTTCAGTCTGTGAATACATACATACATACATACATACACACACACACACGCACGCACGCACGCACGCACGCACGCACACACACACATACATACATACATACATATAGACCTTGAACTTTTCCACATTTTGTCACGTTACAACCACAAACGTAAATGCATTTTATTGGGATTTTATGTGATAGACCAACACAAAGTGGTGCATAATTGTGAAGTGGAAGAAAAATGATACATGGTTTTCAAATTTTTTTACAAATAAAAAACTGAAAAGTGTGGCGTGCAAAAGTATTCAGCCCCCCTGAGTCAATACTTTGTAGAACCACCTTTCGCTGCAATTACAGCTGCAAGTCTTTTGGGGTATGTCTCAACATATAATATCAACAGAGAGTTTGAAAAGCATATAAACTTGTCTTTTTAAGTTTAAATGCAAATTACACTTACAATAATTAAAATACCCATACCAATTTGTTAATTCCATAAAATCTAGATTGGCCATAAGTTTAAGAAACAACTGCAGATGCTGGAAAAATCGAAGGTAGGCAAAAATGCTGGAGAAACTCAGCGGGTGAGGCAGCATCTATGGAGCGAAGGAATAGGTGAGGTTTCAGGTCGAGACCCTTCTTCAGACTGAAAAAGGGTCTCGACCCGAAACGTCACCTATTCCTTCACTCCATAGATGCTGCCTCACCCGCTGAGTTTCTCCAGCATTTTTGTCCACCTTAGATTGACAATAATATACTTCTCTCCCTCACAGCCCTTAATTTCCAATGAAATGTACACAATAATCATTGTCTCACCATAACTATTGGGAAACTGTGGAATTATGTATTTTGTCACTGATTAGCTTTGAGTATAAGGGCGGCTTGGTGGCGCAGTGATAGAGTTTCTGCCTTACAGCGCCGGAGACCCGGGTTCGATCCTGACTACGGATGCTGTCTGTCAGGAGTTTGCAGATTCTCCCTGTGACCATGTGAGTTTTCTCCGTGTGCTTTGGTTTCCTCCCACACTCCAAACATGCACAGGTTTGTAGGTTAATTTGGATTTGGTTTAAAAAATTGTAAGTTGTCCCTAGTGTGTAGGATAGTACTAGTGTAGGAATCGCTGGTTGGAGAGGACTCGGTAGGCCTGTTTCCACATTGTATCTCTAAACTAAACTAAACTGATCAGAATGACTTGAACACCCCCACCATCACTTCCCCTTATCCTTGCCTAATGCTCAATTACCGGCAGTGGGACTGATGTAGATGAATATTGCAGTGACTTACAGCTCATCCATGTTGTTGTTTTGATAAATCCAATAATTGGTTGCTCTCAACCCTAACTCTTCTTTTGTACCTTTGAGACCGACGAACACAAGGAACGATCCCATGCTATGACGCACCATGCTAAGCTGTGACTGGATGTCTGCATAGGAAGAAATAAGATCACCGATCAGTATCCATGACCTGAATTTTCTTGAGTGGAACCTGCTATATACCTCTAAACCTTTCCTATCCATGTTCCCGTCCAAGTGTCTTTTAAATGTTATTATTGTATTTGCCTCAACTACTTCTACTGGCAGCTTATTCCATAGACAAATCACCCACTGAGTGAAAATATTGCCATTCAGTTTCCCATTAAATCTTTCCCCTCTCTCCTTAAACCTATATCCACTGGTTCTTAATTCCTCTACCCTGTGTAAAAGACTGTGCATTTACCTTATCAATTCCCCTCATGATTTTTATACACCATTACATGATCACCCTTTAGCCTCCGTCACTCCAAGGAACCTGTTGCAGTCTTCATTAATAACCTGTCTATAAGTGAATGTATAAAGAGGCTTTTGCTTTTAACAGCAAATCTACTAAGATCAGCTGTTTATCAATCAAGTGCTGGAGAGCTACATTGTATTGATATTTCAGTTAAAGAAAATTGATGCAGCAGGGATAGCAGCACATTTGGAAAGTGGTGAAATCATTGGACAAAGTCAGCATGGATTTACAAAAGGTAAATCATGTCTGACGAATCTTATAGAATTTTTCGAGGATGTAACTAGTAGCGTGGATAGGGGAGAACCAGTGGATGTGGTGTATCTGGACTTCCAGAAGGCTTTCGACAAGGTCCCACATAAGAGATTAGTATACAAACTTAAAGCATACGGCATTGGGGGTTCAGTATTGATGTGGATAGAGAACTGGCTGGCAAACAGGAAGCAAAGAGTAGGAGTAAACGGGTCCTTTTCACAATGGCAGGCAGTGACTAGTGGGGTACCGCAAGGCTCAGTGCTGGGACCCCAGCTATTTACAATATATATTAATGATCTGGATGAGGGAATTGAAGGCAATATCTCCAAGTTTGCGGATGACACGAAGCTGGGGGGCAGTGTTAGCTGTGAGGAGGATGCTAGGAGACTGCAAGGTGACTTGGATAGGCTGGGTGAGTGGGCAGATGTTTGGCAGATGCAGTATAATGTGGATAAATGTGAGGTTATCCATTTTGGTGGCAAAAACAGGAAAGCAGACTATTATCTAAATGGTGGCCGACTAGGAAAAGGGGAGATGCAGCGAGACCTGGGTGTCATGGTACACCAGTCATTGAAAGTGGGCATGCAGGTGCAGCAGGCAGTGAAGAAAGCGAATGGTATGTTAGCTTTCATAGCAAAAGGATTTGAGTATAGGAGCAGGGAGGTTCTACTGCAGTTGTACAGGGTCTTGGTGAGACCACACCTGGAGTATTGCGTACAGTTTTGGTCTCCAAATCTGAGGAAGGACATTATTGCCATAGAGGGAGTGCAGAGAAGGTTCACCAGACTGATTCCTGGGATGTCAGGACTGTCTTATGAAGAAAGACTGGATAGACTTGGTTTATACTCTCTAGAATTTAGGAGATTGAGAGGGGATCTTATAGAAACTTACAAAATTCTTAAGGGGTTGGACAGGCTAGATGCAGGAAGATTGCTCCCGATGTTGGGGAAGTCCAGGACAAGGGGTCACAGCTTAAGGATAAGGGGGAAATCCTTTAAAACCGAGATGAGAAGAACTTTTTTCACACAGAGAGTGGTGAATCTCTGGAACTCCCTGCCACAGAGGGTAGTCGAGGCCAGTACATTGGCTATATTTAAGAGGGAGTTAGATGTGGCCCTTGTGGCTAAGGGGATCAGAGGGTATGGAGAGAAGGCAGGTACGGGATACTGAGTTGGATGATCAGCCATGATCATATTGAATGGCGGTGCAGGCTCGAAGGGCCGAATGGCCTACTCCTGCACCTAATTTCTATGTTTCTATGTTTCTATGCTGTTACACTAAGATCTATTGGCCACAGCGCAATACAGCAGATTATCGTCTCACCGGGTTTGGCTTGGATTTCCTTTGGTAAAAGACATTCATAAGTGTTGTAAATTCCAGCATCAGAGATCACCGAGGGGGCATAAATATTTATTTTCTCTTGCCCTTTTTTGACAGTCACACCTACAATGATATATGTTGATAGTAAAACCAAACTAGCGTCAAAATATTAATGCAGTTAATCTCACTTCCCATAAAAATAAATCTTAGAGGGCTGCTGAAGCCAACTGAACGGAGAACTGCAACTTTTAACCTTGTACAACTTAAATCCTTGACCAAAATTAGTCATGCAGTAATCTTGTTGGCAAGAACACAAAGAGTTTGTAAGTTTGTTGGTATGTGGTGTGCATGAGAATACATTGGCATGTGGATTTTCTGGGAAATTTGAAACACCTGACCTGCCAACATTGTAACACACAAAGTGGTGGAGGAACTCAATGGGTCAGGTAGCATCTGTGGAGGTAAATGGACAGGCAACATTTCAGGTCAGGACCCACCATCAGACTGACAACATTGTAAATGGGAGTCCATTAACAGGGTATGAATTGGATTAAGGGAAAATAATTCTATCCACTGTATCCATTTAATCTGATGTGAACATTTGCAGTGAATGCTTCACTTTTCATTTATGTTTTCCTAGTCTGTGGAAAGCATTGCCAGCTAAATCTATTTGACATTGTACCATATTTTTGGAGACCTGGTGTCTTTTCTTTTATTGAAACCCATCAACAGCCAATTTCAGAGGCATAAAGATGGTGTTCTGCATATGATTGATAATTTCAGCATTGAGCAACATTAAATCCTCTGCAGGAAAGTCGAGATGCAAAACAGTATTTCTCCCCTCTGCGTAAAATAATGCTTCCGTTCAAATGGAAAGGCATCTGGAGTGAGAGTACGAGTTAAACAGCCTAATCCATCATGCTCCATTATTATAACAGCATGTATCATGTGCTCAACCCTTTCCATATGTTTATGGGAGCTTTAAACGTCACTGGTGGATTCAATGATATACAGTGCCCACCATAATGTTTGGGATAAAGACCCATCATTTATTTATTTGCCTCTGTACTCCACAATTTGAGATTTGTAATAGAAAAAAATCACATGTGGTTAAAGTGCATTGTCAGATTTTAATAAAGGCCATTTTTATACATTTTTGTTTCATCATGTAGAAATTACAGCAGTGTTTATACATAGTCCCCACATTTCAGGGCACCATAATGTTTGGGACACAGCAATATCATGTAAATGAAAGTAGTAATGTTTAGTATTTTGTTGCATATCCTTCGCATGCAATGACTGCTTGAAGTCTGCGATTCATGGACATCACCAGTTGCTGGGTGTCTTCTCTGGTGATGCTCTGCCAGGCCTGTATTGCCTGTTTTGGGGGCTAGACCCCTTCAGTTTTCTCTTCAGCATATAAAAGGCATGCTCATTTGGGTTCAGATCGGGTGATTGACTTGGCCACTCAAGAATTGGCAATTTTTTAGCTTTGAAAAACTCCTTTGTTGATTTAGCAGTATGTTTGAGATCATTGTCTTGCTGTAGAATGAACCGCCGGCCAATGAGTTTTGAGGCGTTTGTTTGAACTTGAGCAGATAGGATGTGTCTATACACTTCAGAATTCATTATGCTATGACCTCCAGCAGTTGTATCATCAATGAAGATAAGTGAGCCAGTATCTTCAGCAGCCATACATGCCCAGGCCATAACACCCCACCACTGTGTTTCACAGATGAGGTGGTATGCTTTGGATCTTGGGCAGTTCCTTCTCTCCTCCATACTTTGCCCGTGCCATCACTCTGATATAAATTAATCTTCATCTCATCTGTCCACAAGACCTTTTTCTAGAACTGTGGTTGCTCTTATAAGTACTTCTTGGCAAACTGTAACCCGGCCATCCTATTTTTGCGGCTAACAAGTGGTTTGCATCTTGCAGTGTAGCCTCTGTATTTCTGTTCATGAAGTCTTCTGCGGATAGTTGTCATTGACAAATCCACACCTGACTCCTGAAGAGTGTTTCTGATCTGTCGGACAGGTGTTTGGGGATTTTTCTTTATTATAGAGAGAATTTTTCTGTCATCAGCTGTGGAGGTCTTCTTTGACCTGCCAGTCCCTTTGCGATTAGTAAGCTCACCAGTGCTCTCTTTCCTCTTAATGATGTTCCAAACAGTTGATTTTGTTAAGTCTAAGGTTTGGCTGATGTCGCTAACAGTTTTATTCTTGTTTCTCAATCCCATAACGGCTGCTTTGACTTTCATTGGCACAACTTTGGTCCTCATGTTGATAAACAGCAATAAAAGTTTCCAAAGATGATGGAAAGACTAGGTGCTGAGAGCTCGCCTATATTTACATTAAGGATGCAACTAAACACACCTGAGCAATTACAAACACCTGTGAAGCCTTGTGTCCCAAACATTATGGTGCCCTGAAATTGGAGGATTATGTATAAATAAAGCTGTAATTTCTACATAATGAAACTAAAATGTATAAAAATACCCTTTAATAAAATCTGACAATGTGCACATTAACCACATGTGATTTTTTTTCTATTACAAATCTCAAATTGTGGAGCACGGAGGCAAATAAATAAATAATGGGTCTTTGTCCCAAACATTATGGAAGGCACTGTAGATCCATGGGCCATGATTGGCGCACAACTGGTTGTACACCAGTAGGCTTGCATTTGATGGTGTTATAGATTCCGAAGATGTAAACTTGGCTCCATAAACCCAAACAATGTCAATTTACACTTCAGCAGGAAATTACAGCCTTCTTCAAGATAATTGCAATTTAAGAGAGCTCCACACCCAACCTCCTTATGAAGAGGCATCCAAATGTTTGTCACTAGAGCATCTGATGAGTTTTTAATTGATACTGAGCTGTTGTCTCTGTAAATTCATTCAAGGGCCAAATCCATCAAGAGGAATTTCTCAATATCATCTGTCCACGTGTCTCACATTAAAAATATAGTGTGTGCAGTAATCTTCCTCTTTCTATCTTTTACCAGACAATTTGGGAGCATTTGGAATTTTTTTCATTTCAACATACTCATTTTCAAGGTTTAACTTTTCATTATTTTCCCTCTCATAAATGTCACCTCTCTCCTCTCTTTTAAAACCCTTCAAGGCCGAAATCCTATTAACCAGCCTTGTGCTAAACGCCATGAACACTCTGACATTCTTATTTCCAATTGACCGTCTACTCAACATTAAATGTGTCTAAATAAACAAGGACAAGAAATATTAATAACAAAAATTGTTAGATATTGGCCTTTGAAAGTGAAAGCCAGAGTTTGTATCCTTGCCTGGAATAATATCTCTATCAGTCTCTAGTTGGAGTGAAAAGTTGACCATTTGAATGAATATGAAATGCAAGTCACGTTGATATGTGAAAGGAATAGTCCAGTTGGCATCTATTTGAAGCAGCCCAAAAATGAATAGACATTATGTGCAGGAAGAAACTGCAAATGCTGGCTTATACCGAAGATAGACACAAAATGCTGGAGTAACTCAGTGGGACAAGCAGCATCTCTGGAGAGAAGAAATAGGTGACATTTCGGGTCGAGACCCATCTTCAGACTGAGAGTCAGGGGAGAGGGAGACACAGAGATAAGGAAGTACACTTCCACTTTACACTACCACTTACCTTACATTTCCTTTTCTCTGTGTCTTCCTCTCCCCTGACTGTCTGTCTGAAGAACGGTGTAGGCTCAAATCGACTCCCATTCCTTCTCTCCAGAGATGGTGCCTGTTACTCCAGCATTTTGTGTCTATCTTCGATGAGTAGACATTAATAGACATACATTTCTGATGGCTACCTTGTTCTTCCGTCGTGGCGAGGAAGAGTCAGAGAAGGGGGCAAAGAAGTGGTTTGACTTTAAACTCACCACAGGCCTCTCCATTTTTGCTAATTAAAATCTGCTGCACACGGGCGCGCATAAGAACAGCCCCACCTGTCCTCTGGATAACTGGGATACAATGGAAGGCAATCTCGCTGGCACCTCCTTTGGGATACCAAGCTCCACGCTTATAGTGATGTACCAACAGTGCATTCATAACAAAGCTGGATTCTTTGGGAGGGACACCTGGTGAGACAAAGCAATCGGTTAAACAGTCTGCAAAACCATGCAATAATTTCCTTCTTTCTTTCTGAAATCACTACTCCATAAACATGCATGGTTTACATTCTGAAATAAAACAGGATTCTAAAATTGAACAGAGGTACAGCTGGTAGAGCTGCTGCCTAACAGCATCAGAAACTCAGCGATCCTGATCTCTTGTGCTGCCTCAGTGGAGCTCGCACGTTCACCTTATGGCCGCATGTGCTTCCTCTGGGCACTCCAGTTTCTTCCTACACCCCAAAGATGTGTGGGTTTGTAGGTTAATTGGCTCTGTAAATTGCCCTTAATGTGTAGGGAGTTGATGCAAAATTAGGATAACATAAAACTGGTGTTTGGTGGTCAGTGTGGACTCAGTGGGGTTGAAGGGTCTGTATCCATGCTTAATCTCTAAACTAAAGTGAGAATTGTGAATTGATTGGAATATCAGTCTACATAAGTGCAGATTTTTTGATTAATTTTAGTTCTCTACTCATTATAATCTAGAAATGTCTCTGCAAGGCACCGATTTGGAACTCTCAACTCCTTGAAACCCACCTCTGCTGTTTATCCCCTAATCTGATCTAAAACAGTGCATTATGTATGTTAAACATGTGTTATTCTTCTGAAATTTAATTTCTTTGACATTCAGTGAAAGGGAAATTGCAATAGAGGTGCAGCTGCAACTTCATAACAGACCTTTCTCTTTAGACTGGGGATGAACATTCAGGAAAATATGTGTCAACAATGATGTTATTTGGTCTGCCATTGTAACCATTTGGAGTTACATATGGAAATCTGGCATTTATTAGTTCACATGACACAGTATAGTTCCTCGACATTATATTTTTCTAAAATAATCGTGACTTGTTTCAATGCTGTTGCACAATCAATAATCTGCTCCATGCAATAGATAACTAACATAACTTGTAATATAAAGATTTCAATTATAATTAAAATCTGCTGTACAGATTCCAACTCTTTTCCATCTCTCTCTCGCCCACTCCAATCAGCCTGAAGCCTGACCTAAATCATCGACTGTCCATGTCCTCCACAGATGCTGCCTGGCCCACTAAGTTTAGTTTACATAGAAACATAGAAAAT
Organism: Amblyraja radiata; assembly: GCF_010909765.2. Classification (NCBI taxonomy): domain Eukaryota; kingdom Metazoa; phylum Chordata; class Chondrichthyes; order Rajiformes; family Rajidae; genus Amblyraja; species Amblyraja radiata. The sequence goes on from NC_045971.1 coordinate 20,095,880, forward strand.
AGGTGCAGGAGTAGGCCATTCAGCCCTTCGAGACTGCACCGCCATTCAATATGATCATGGCTGATCATCCAACTCAGTATCCTGTACCTGCCTTCCCTCCATATCCCCTGATCCCTTTAGCGACAAAGGCCACATCTAACTCCTTCTTAAATATAGCCAATGAACTGGCCTCAACTACCTTCTGTGGCAGAGAATTCCAGAGATTCACCACTCTCTGTGTAAAAAATATTTTTCTCATCTCGGTCCTAAAAGATTTCCCCCTTATGTTTAAACTGTGACCCCTTGTTTTGGACTTCCCCAACATCGGGAACAATCTTCCTGCATCTAGCCTGTCCAACCCCTTAAGAATTTTGTAAGTTTCTATAAGATCCCCCCTCAATCTTCTAAATTCTAGCGAGTACAAGCCGAGTCTATCCAGTCTTTCTTCATATGAAAGTCCTGACATCCCAGGAATCAGTCTGGTGAACCTTCTCTGTACTCCCTCTATGGCAAGAATGTCTTTCCTCAGATTAGGAGACCAAAACTGTACGCAATACTCCAGGTGTGGTCTCACCAAGACCCTGTACAACTGCAGTAGAACCTCCCTGCTCCTATACTTTAGTTTAGATATACAGTGTGGGGACAGGCCCTTCGGCTCACCAAGTCTGCGCCGAACAGCGATTCCCACACACTAACACTTTCCTACACACACTAGTGACAATTTACGATTTTACCGAGTCAATTTACCTACAAGCCTGTGCGTCTTTGGAGTGTGGGAGGAAACCGGAGATCCCGGAGAAAACGCACGTGTGTCACAGGGAGAACGTACAAACTCCGTACAGACAGCACCTGAGGTCAAGGTCGAACCCGGACCTCTGCCGCTGTAAGGCAGCAACTCTACTGTTGCGCCTCCATGCCACCCTTCCAAAGTTATTCCAGCACTTTGTGTCCTACTGCTGTACAACAACCTGTGCTGTTAAAATTTGTTTTTTTCCTCAAATCAGGATAAATAAGCTGAGTTATTGGCTATGCAATCAATTGGCTTGGATTGTTATCTACAAATTCCATAGAAGTGGGAAATGCATAAATTCATGTTCACAAGTTCATAAGTGATAGGAGTAGAATTATTTCATTTGGCCATCAAGTCTACTCTGCCATTCAATCATGTCTGATCTATCTTCCCCTCTCAACCCCATTCTCCTGCCTTCTCCCCAAAACCCCTGACACCTGTACTAATCTTGCCCGCTCGCCAGGAAGCGTGCGGGCAAGATCACCTCTGACCCCTCTCACCCTGGCCACAAACTCTTTGAATCACTTCCCTCTGGAAGGCGACTCCGGACTGTCAAAGCTGCCACAGCCAGACATAAAAACAGTTTTTATCCACGAGTAGTTGCTCTACTCAACAGCCAAAAATCCGTAGCCTCCCTTTGATCAGGTATTTTGTTGGTTCACATGCTTGATCAATGGTGTTTTATCATTAATGTTTTATTATTATTCATGTTTAGTATTTTCTGAGTCATTCGTAACTGTCACTGTTTGTCATGTTGTTACTTGTGGGCGGAGCACCAAGGCAAATTCCTTGTATGTGAATACTTGGCCAATAAACTTACTTACTTAATCAAGAATCTATCTATCTCTGCCTTAAAAATATCCATTGACTTGGCTTCCACAATGTACTGTGGCAATTAATTCTACAGAATCATTACCATAAGTAAATACATTAAAATCTAGAATTTATATATTTTTTTAATGTTAATAGTAAACATGAAATGTGTCTGATTAAATTATGCCTAATCTATCTGGCTAAAATGTGACTGCAAATCGAGAGCAAAGTGGCTGAATTTTAACTTACACTGAGATGGTCAAACAAGCTGATAAACTCCAGGGAAATTAGCAATGGTCAATAAAAACTGGGCTTGTGAGCAACCTGCAAAATAATTACATGATAAGACTTTTCTTACAGAGATGTATAAAATAATGAGGATAAATAGATTGGGTGAATGCACAATTAGTTACCCAGGGTAGGGAATCAAAAAAACAGATGATATAGGTTTAAGTTGAGAAGGGAAAGATTTAATAGGCAACCTTTTTAGCTCAAATGGTGGTGGATATATATAGAACGAGTTGCCAGAGGAAGTAGTTGAGGCAGGTACTATAACAGTATTTATAAGGCTTTTGGATAGATATATGGATAGGAAAGATTTAGAGGGATATGGGCCAGACATGGTCAAATGGGACTAGCTTAGATGAGGCATCTTGGCCGTCATGGATGAGTTGGACAGAAGAGCCTATTTCCATGCTCTATAAGACTTGTTGAGTATCTGCAGTATATCGATAGATGGTGAGACAAGGCATTAGGAGTGGAGAGAGCTGTTGATCTAGGGCAGTGAGTGCGCATTCATGAGTGAAAAAGAAAAATGTGTTCTGCTTTGGATTTCTGAAGTAAGCACACTCCTGAATCTAATGACTAATAGAAACAAAACTAACCACAAAGCCATACAGTATGTCAACTGAAGCGATACCTGAAATGCATCAAACGGCTAATGTGATAAACTGAGAAATTATTCTTATCTGTGATCTTACAGTTGCAGCAGACACGAAGAATAAGGCGGAAAATAAAATCATCCACTTACCGGTGAACATGTAGCAGAAGACAACTCTTAGATCTTTGTTTTCTGTCAGCTTATTAACAACCTGAATAACATTTGTGCTTGCATCCTTAAATATTGTGGAGATCCAATGGATGATGCCCGTCTTAATAAGAAATTTGGCCAACAAAAAAGGAATCATTTTCAGGATAGCCATCAGGGGAACATGCTTTGAAGCTTTCTGCAACATCAAGAGAGTCAATTAAACCCATTTACTCTTCTTGAACTGAACAATGGATAGGACAGGTTTGGAGGGGTATGAACCAAATGCGGGCAGGTGGGACTAGTGTAGCTGGGACATGTTGGCCGGGGTGGGCAAGTTGGGCAGGAGGGCCCGCTTCCACACTGTGTCACTCTATGACTCTGCAAAGGAGATATACCTCAGTCTGAAGAAGGGTCTCCACCCGAAATGTCACCCATTTCTTTTCTCCGGAGATGCTGCCTGTCCAGCTGTTACTCCAGTGTTATGTGTCTATCTTCGCTATGTAGAAACAATTAAATTAACAAAAGACCACTCTTTTCCCTCCCGTGAGCCAAGCTTCAGTTACTGTAGATGTACGTTGAACAGGTCATTGGATGGAATTATTCTCCTATATTGTTAATTGGAGCAGAACAGGTTGGCATGAGACCTCCAGCAGTGAGCTCTTAGTGAACATTAAACAATGCACCAACCCCAAATTTCTCCTCATGTTTTGACATCCAGCTGTTTAAAGTGTTCCTTCATTTTCTGACATTCAGTAACTCTCAATAACGAGCAAAACATGAAACACTTATCTCAACCTTTTTGAAATTTAAGATTTTTTTAAATTAATGAGAGGCACAAGACAAATCACAAATAATGAAGTAAAAGGAAACGGATATATTTTCCTCTCTTACTCGCAGACTTAACTGTCTGCTTGAAGTCTGTGGGCTTGAGGATCCAATACCATTCCTCACCAAATAAAGGTCTGGAGTCAATTTCCCATCTGCAGAATCTAGGTGAGATAAATCTCCACACCTGCAGATGGTGTTGTTGCATAGAATTAGATAGACTGTTTTTTTTAATCTCCCTTCTTTCCCCTTCCACCCTTATCCCTTACATTTCTCTCCTCACCTCTCCTTATCTGACACCCTTTTTGTCTCTTTTTCTTGTCCAGCCCTCTGTCACTTACTCCAACCTTCTCCTAATCACTCACCCCCTCACCTGTATCCACCTATCTCCTGCCAGGTTTTCCCCCACCCCACCTCTCTTATCCAACTTCCTTCCCCTTACTACATCAGTATGAAGATGGCTCCTGACCCAAAATGTTGTTTGTCTATTCCCTCCGCAGATGTTGCCTGACCTGTTAAGTTCCTCAAACACTTTGTGTTTTGCTCGTAGAATTACAGAAATGTACCGGAGAAAAGAAGGCCATTCAGTCCTTCATGTGCATGCCAGCCCCCACTTTTACCCAGCAGCACCCAGTCTCTCCCATCTCCCCCCCATCCCCCATTTGCATGAAGATCATGGATAGAATCCCATTTTAAAGTGTGAATAGTGACTGTTCTATTCAGTACGCCTGGATTTTACAAGCAAAGTCGAGACCAATACATCACAGGATTTCAAACATCTCTCTTTCAAAGGATTCCAACTATAAATGTTTTCAAAAGATGAAATGTGACACCGTTGTCCTTTTACTAATTTAAATTCCTGGTTTAAAGCCTTTAAAAAAACCGGTAGGTATTGCCTGAAACACATAAAGTCACTAGATGGTGTTTAAGAGTCTACTGAGGGATGAATGATGGAAAAAGTTGTAAATTTCTAATAACACGGAGACTAAAGGGCCTGTCCCACTGTACGAGGTAATTCAAGAGCTCTCCCGAGTTTAAAAAAATATAAAACTCGCGGTAAGCACGTAGAATGCATGTAGTGGGTACGTAGGAGCTCAGGACGTCTCTTAGCGGTTCGTAATGCTAACGGCAGGTACTTGGGAAACGCAGTAAGCTCGTGAAGACTCGTGAAGATTTTTCAACGTTGAAAAATGTCCACGAGAGCCCCAAGTACCTACAAGCGCCTATTACCATAATTCTCTGAGATCGAATCAGGGGAAACTCGGGAGAACTCTTGAATCACCTCGTACAGTGGGACAAGCCCTTAACATCACTTGAAAGTGGCCAACATTAACGGAACAATATTCAAAAGTACAGTAAACCCAGTTAAATGGACCATAGGGAGGGGGGATGGTGTCCGTTATTGCGATAACCAAGTATGGTATTTGGGCGGGGCAGACGTAATTGAGCCTGGAGTTGATTTTCCAAACGAGTTTTATTAATAAAATGATGCGATCAACAAAACAACTCAACACAGCCAATACACAGGTTCAGCCACAACGGTGGTCCAGAACGACTGATGGGGCATCACCAGAAAGCGCGCGAACCACAACCCCTCCCCAGAGTCACATGTCCGAGGCACCCGGCTGCCGGGTTCGATTACCTGCGGGCACCAGCAGGTGCCGCTACAAGGCCCCCCCAGAACACGAGGTACGGAACCGAACAGGGACCCGAATGAGACGTCCGGAACGCGTGGTTCTCGAAGGCGGGGCAGACGTAATAGGAGGGGCCAGCAATACAGGGCCGGGAGGGCAATACAATTGAGGCCGGCTGAACAAAACCGGAAACAGGTGAAGAAACAGTCGTACTCAGTATGGGCTAAACGGCTGGCGGATGACCCCTACGCCGCGGTGGAGCAACAACCACCGGCCTGTCCACATCCACGTGGGCGGGCTTAAGTCGGCCGATGGAGACGAACTCCTCCCGGCCTCCTACGTCCAACGTGAACGTGGCACCTCTGGCTCGCAGCACCTGGAAAGGCCCTTCATAGACCCGCTGCAATGGCGAGCGGTGAGCGTCCCTGCGGATGAAAACATAGGCACACTGCTGTAACACCGCGGGCACATGCACCGCAGGCGGCCCATGCCTGGAAGTGTGAACGAGAGCCAATGTGCATACCCGTTCACGAAGGCCGGCCAGCAACACCGGGGCTGAAACATCCTGTACGCGTGTGGCAGGCAGGAAATCTCCAGGCACCTGCAAGGCCGAACCATACACAAGCTCAGCTGAGGAAGCAGCTAAATCCTCCTAAGGGGTGGTACGGATACCCAGGAGGACCTAGGGCAGCTGGTCCAGCCAGTCCGGACCCGTAAACCGGGCCTTCAGCGCTGACTTAAGGTGTTGATGGAACCTCTCGACCAGCCAATTAGCCTGCGGGTGATAGGTGGTAGTATGGTGTAACCGGGCGCCGTAGAGCTGGGCCAGGGCCGACCACATGGACGTGAACTGGGCATCCTGGTCCGTGGTGATGTCGGAGGGCACCCCGAACCGGGTGATCCAGTGGGTCGCCATAACCCAGGCGCAAGCCTCGGCGGAGGTATCCGAAAGTGGGATCGCCTCCGGCCACCGCGTGAAACGGTCCACAATGGTGAGCAGATGCATGGCACCTCGGGAATGTGGCAAGGGACCCATGAGGTCCACATGCACATGCAGGAAACTGCCCTCGGGGACAGCGAAATCTTGCAGTCGAGGCCGTAGATGTCGCTGGACATTGGAGGTCTGGCACGGGATGCAGGCGTGGTCTCAGGCAGCCACCTGCTTACGGAGTCCGTGCCAGACGAACTTGGCTGCTAACAGGGTGGACATCGTACGCATGGACGGGTGGGCCAGGCCATGGACTGCATCGAAAACTCACCATCTCCATCAAACGGGGATGACCGGACGGGCGCGACCTGTGGAGACGTCGCACAGGACCATGGTACTGGCTGCACCGCAAGGCCTGTACTGGCGGTGCAGTAGTCCGCCATACTGGTATCTACCCGCTGCGCTGCTGCCAGCTCGCCGTAGTCAACGCCGTGGTCGAGGGCTGAAACAGAGGGAATGGCAGGGCGAGACAAGGCGTCGGCAACGACGTTAAGCTTCCCAGCTATGTGTCGGATATCTGTCGTGAATTCCGAGACGCAGGCAAGGTGTCGCTGCTGTCGGTCAGACCACGATCCGCAATCTTAATGAGGGTGAAAGTAAGGGGTTTGTGGTCTGCGCACGCGGTGAACGTGCGGCCCTCGAGGAAATACCTGAAATGCCTGACAGCCAGGTAGAGCGCTAGGGGCTTGCACTGTATTTGCACTCTGGGGCCCACAGCTGCCGGCTGAAAACCGTCAACGGACTGCTCTAAAACTGCACCCACGGCAGCATCCGAGGCATCGATGGTCTGCTCTGTGGGTGCGGACGCGTGCGGGTGCATCAGCATGTTGGCGTTAGCACCCTCAAACAGCGCGTCTGCCTCTGCGGACTACACCAGATCCCGTGGTTTGCCCGCCAGGCACCGGAAAAGGGGGCACAAGATAGCAGCAGCCGCCGGCATGAAACAGTGATAAAAATTCACCATGCTGACAAACTCCTGTAGCCCGTTGACAGTGAGCGGCCGGAGAAACTGCCGAATGGCCTCAACTTTCGCAGGAAGCAGGGTAGCGCCCTGCGGGGTAACCCGGTGTCCCAGGAATGAAATGGAACGTAGGCCAAACTGGCACTTTTAAGGCGCCTGTAATCACCGCAGGGTCTCCACCCCCCAGATGCTTTCGGGACCATATGTAGCGGGGAGGCACACGGGTTGTCAGACTGATGTCCATGTCCTCCATCAGTTGGAACTCATCCCGGGCGATGCGCAGATTGTCTGGCGGGAGGCGGCACACGTGGGAATGCACTGGGGGGCCCTCGGGGTTAATTACCGGGCCGTGATCGCGGAGGCGCTGAAACAAAAGACGGAGGTGGGTGACGTGCTCCATCTGGGAAACGCTGGCGACAAGAATGCCATCCAAATAAAAGGAAACAAAAGGCAGGCCCCGACCGACTTGGTCCATGAGCCACTGGAACGCCTGAGCAGCATTCTTTAGACTGAAAAGCATCCAAAGCCATTCGAACAGGCGGAACAGGGTGATAGTGGCGGTTTTCGGAACATCATCGGGGTGGACAGGGATTTGGTTGTAACCCCGGACGAGGTCCACCTTAGAGAAAAAACGCGGCACCCTCGAGGTGCGCGGTGAAATCCTGGATATGAGGCACTGGGTAACGGTCTGCCGTGGTTACCGCGTTAAGGCGTCTGTAATCACCGCAGGGTCTCCACCCCCCAGATACTTTCAGGACCATATGTAGCGGGGAGGCACACGGGTTGTCAGACTGATGTGCATGTCCTCCATCAGTTGGATCTCATCCCGGGCGATGCGCAGATTGTCCGGCGGGAGGCGGCACACGTGGGCATGCACTGGGGGGCCCTCGGTGGGGATGTGATGCATGACCCCACTGAAACGGGGTGTAAGGAGCTCGGGAAACTCAGAGAGCAGGGCGGCGTATGGGTTTACGACCTTGGCGAAGGCATTAAGCCGTGGGATGGGTGAGGGCAGTGCAGAGTGGCCAACCGGAGAATCAAGCGACCACCCCGTAAATCGATGACGAGGGAGGAAGCGTGTAGAAGATCGGTTCCCAGGGGTGGCTGGGCAACGTTTGCAATGATAAATGTCCACTTGTACGGGCGGGAGTCGAAAGTGAGGGCAAGAGTCCACGTACTGTACGTTCGGATATCGCTCCCGTTAACGGCCGAGAGAACGGGGCCTTTCTTACCAGCAAGAGTGTCATGGCCGGTCGGGGGAAGTATGCTGGCGATTGCACCGGAGTCCACCAGGAAATGGCGGCCGGAATGGCGGTCGTGGACGTAGAGGCGGTTGTTTAGGCCGATTGTGATGGCTTCTACAGACGATCGGCCGAGGCATTTCCCTGAAACATGCAGGGATGGCAGCAGCGTCGAGCCTCCGCACCATAGCGGAGGTGATAATAACACCAACGGTGCCTACCGCTGGTCTCGGGATGCTGCTGTGGTTGCTCGGTGGGAGATGAGGGCGTGACTTCTACGCGGAGCCGCCGAGGCGAAAGGTGCGCTGGTGTGGGCACGCAGCTGATGGTGCAGATATCCTGGTGTCTGGTCATCCTGAGTTCGTCGCTCCACTCCGTAAGCTGCAGGGGATCGGTGAATTCCGCGCTGGCGAGCATCAGGCGGACATCGTCAGGCATCTGCTCGAGGAACGTCTGTTCAAACAACAGGCACGGGCGGTGGCCGTCCATGACACGAGCACCTTGTCGATGAGAACGGACAGCCGGCGATCTCCCAAAACGTCCATGTGAAGGATGCGGGCAGCACGGTCCCGGCAGCTGAGTTCAAAGGTGTGCAAAAGGAGGGTCTTGAGGCCGTCATACTTAGTGGTTGCAGGAGGGTCCGAAGATAAGGCAGTAGACGGGAAGCGGACTCCTTCGACAGGGCTCCCACCACATGGAAGTGCCTCGTTTTGTCTGCAACAATGTGGTGCAGATGAAACTGCGCCTCAACGTGGGCGAACCACGCCTGAGGCTGATCTGGCCAAAGCACGGGCAGTTTCAGGCTGACGCCGTTTTGATGGACGTCGGGAGGAGTGGCGGGAAGATAATTGTCCTGCATTGTGTCATCCAATCTTCGGTTGGACGCGTCGGGGTCACCAATTTGACGGATGAGACGAGAGTTGATTTTCCAAACGAGTTTTATTAATAAAATGATGCAATCAACGAAACAACTCAGCCAATACACAGATCCAGCCACAACGGTGGTCCAGAACGACTGAAGGGGCATTGCCCAGAAAGTGCGCGAAACACAACCCATTGCCCAGAATCACATGTCCGAGGCACCCGGCCGCAGGGTTCGATTACCTGCGGGCACCAGCAGCTGCCGCTACAGTATTACCATTGTATAAGTAGTAGAAACAAACAACTGCAGTTGCATGTTAATACACAAAAGGACACAAAGTGCTAGAGTGACTCAGCGGGTCAGCTTACTTCTCTGGAGAACGTGGATAGGTAATGTTTCGGGTCGAGACCCTTCTTCAGACTCGTGGTCCGGAACTGAGCCTGGCAACCAGGTGAGTTGACGGCCCTGACCTGCTGGCACCCAGGGGGAGAGGCGAAGATCAGCAGAATCCATGGTCGTAGTCCGCGGGCGGCCGGAATGCAGATAAGAGTCGGTGGTGGTGGCAGCAGGTACAGCCTGGAAGCGGCTGAGGAAGCTGTGTGGACTGGCGGCGGCACAGGGGCAGCCGGGGCTGTCAGCTGCCGTGGAGATGGTACAATCCGGCGGGTGACCTGGGTAGAATTGGTAGGTCAGTCCACTATAACCACAACTGTTATAAAGGGGTCCGTTAAAACAAGGGTTTACTGTATTTGATCAATCTGTATGTTATACTAGACTAAGTGGGACCCGTTGGGTCCCAGCATCACACTGGTCATCCAACGCAATATTTCACATCTCCACCAATTCTAATATTGGTGGCCAGTTGGGGGGGGGGGGGGGCTTTCTGGAGTGCTAGTATGGGTGTTGTGGGCTGAAGGGACTGGTTTCCAGAGGGCTAGTATGCAAATTGTGCGCCAAATGGATTTTTGGGCTGGCGTCTCAGTCAATCAAGCCTGTTGTGCTGGCAACTCACTCACTCACGGCTGGTGGGCTGGTAGTTGACTCACGGCTAATCCTTGAAATTCTATTTCAAGCAGGGTATAAGGCCACCAAATTCAAGTGCAGTTTCTTACCACTTCTAGCAGGGTGCAAGGCCACCAAATTCTAGTGCCGTTTCATACCATTTGAAGTAGGGTGCAAAGCCACTAAAGACAGCGAGTCGTGACCTCTCCCTCCTCCATCTTGCAGAGACTGAGCCACACCCACATTTCCGGGTTTTATAACCCCTATTCCCCCCCCCCACCGGAAAAGGTGTGGCTTTCATGGAGTGATTGACAGGAGAGAGATTCTCAACATTTAAAAAAAAACTAATAACACTTTTATTTTTCATTGATGGGAAGAATTCTCTGCACCTGTTCAGCGGAGGGGGACTGAGTAAGATGGCCAAAAATCACAGCCGTAAGTGGTAGCGTTTTATCTAAAATCAATATACAGTGCAAACAGGAAGTAAGTGCATTTACAAATTGGCACCTATCCATGTCCTCCTGAGATGCTGCCTGACCCACTGAGTTACTCCAGCACTTTGTGTTTTACTGCAAATGAGTGGTTTGACTTTATGAGGAAAAAAAAATCACGCATGAGTTCTATTTAACTTTACCGTCACCCTGTTATAATCAGATCTGTTTTACTAAAGATTGTAGACTGAATATAGTAGTTCGAAGGTCATGTTGCAGTTATATAAGACGTTGGGGATACCACATTTAGAGTATTGTGTTCAGTTTTGGGCACCATTTTATAGGAACGATGTTGTCTATCTGGAAAGGGTGTAGAGAAGATTTATAAGGATGTTGCCAGGACCCAAGGGCCTGAGCAAAAAGGACAGGTTGAGCAGACTAGGACTCGATTCCTTGGAGAGCAGGAGCATGAGGGGTGATCTTATAGAGGTGTACAAAATCATGAGAGGAATAGATTGGGTAAACGCACAGAGTCTCTTGCCCAGCGTAGGGGAATCGAGAACCAGAGGACATTGGATTAATGTGAGGGGGGAGATTTAATAGGAACCTAAGGGGTAACTTTTTTACACAAAATGTGGTGGGTGATTGGAATGAGCTGTCAGAGGAGGTAGTTGAGTCAGGTACTAAGAAACGTTTAGACAGGTACATGAATAGGGTAGGTTTAGAGGGATGTGCACCAAATCCAGGCACGTGGGGCTAGTGTAAATGGAACATGTTGGTCAGTATGGGCAAGTTGGGCCTGTTTCCACACTGTATGATTCTATGACATTGGGGTGTCAGGGTCTGGTCCCACTTTCTGACCAGCCAACATCTCTATGACCTCTTGAATGGCCCAAAGCCTTGAAACACCTCCCAGTCCACCAATTCTCCAATTAGCTGATTGCCTTGGCCACTGTCCTACAGAGGACCCATTGGCCCATGATTAAATAACATTTCACTGCACCCTTTTGGCACAGCTCTCCCAAGGCTTCTGTTTTCTTTGCACACTATCATGTGCTTGGTTCCTAATGCCTGTCAGGGAGCAACAATGGTCAATAGACACTTTTCTAGTTCTATTAGAACATGGATAAAAGAACAGTACAGGACAGGAACCAACCCTTCGGTCCATAATGTCCATGCCAATCATAATGATGTTAAACTAATCTTGTCTGCCAGCATGTGACCCTATCCCTCTATTCCATGCATATCCATGTGTCTACTCAAAAGATTCTGAAATGGCACTATTGTATCTCTATAAACCTCGCCCTACACATCACCTTTAAACTTTGTTCCTCAATCCCCTCTTATCTTTAATATTTCCATCCTGGGGAAAAGGCTCTGACTGTCTATCCTATCTATGCCGCTCATAATTTTATATATTTCGATCAGGTCACCTCTCAACCTCCGACACTCCAGAGAAATCAATCTTAGTTTGTCGAACCTCTTTCTTTACAGCTAATACCCTCTGATCCAAGTATCATTCTGGCGAACATCTTTTGGACTTTAGAAATACAAAATGGAAATAGGCCCTTCGGCCCACTGAGTCCGCGCTGACCAGCGATCATTCCGTACACTAGCATTATCCTGCACACTAGGAACAATTTACAATATCTTAGGAGCCAATTAACCGACAAACCTGTACATCTTTGGAGTGTGGGTGGAAACCGGAGTACCCTGAGAAAGCCCACCCGGTCACAAGGAGACCGTTTAAACTGTATAGACAGCACCCTTAGTCAGGAGCGAACCTGGGTCTCTGGAGCTGTTAGGCAGCAACTCTAACGCTGCATCAGTGCGCCGCCCATCTGCACCCTCTCTGAAGCCTCCATATCCTTCCTGTGATGATGCTACCAGAACTGCACACAATACTCTAAATGTGGTCTAACCAAAGACTGCAGGTGAAAAGCAAATTAAAATGAGAATCATTTTTCTTTCCATGTTCCCCACAAGATTTACAGACGTGCTGTTTGTTTCCCCACTGTAAACTTGGTGAAAGATGTGAACAGACCTTAGTTTTTTTAAGTGGAACTAAGAAGTTTTAAGGCTAAAGTTAATGTTGGAACTCTTACTGTGAATGAATACTGAACACTGCTGTAGAAGATTCACTATTTTAACAATACTTAATCTTTGTTGGCCAAAATAACAGATAAATGAATATATTATGATCACGTCAAATATTTGCTAACATAACTGACAATTATAATATCTGATTTGTATAGTAAAACAATTCTTATATTTTGTATGTTTGGTTAATACACTGAAAAATTACTTTGTACTTTTCTGTATAACATTTCCAAAATGCTATCTTTCTAAAAATACAATGAGATGAATGAGCTATTTGTTACTTCACGGTCTTCTTTGAAAATAATTGTGACAAATGAAATTGTGGGAAGATTTAATGGAGGTGTATAAATAAATGAATGGACTGATAGGGGACCGAACTGCCTGAGTAGAGGGCACCAACCAGAGGATAGAACTTTAACTTAAGAGGTAGAAGGTTTAGTGAGCTGTTGAGAAAACAAGATATTTTATTAACAAGTTGTATGAGTGTGGAAGTCACGGCTGGGAGGGTGATTTGAGGCAGACATCCTCTCCTTATTCAGAAAATATCAAGAGGAGCACTTGTAGTGCCACAACCAACAGGGTAATGAAATGAGAGATGTGAAGTACGTAATGGGTTGAAAGAACACCTTCTGGTGCATGGATAGGGCCAACAGGTACATGGATTGGATACGGACCAAATGCGGGCAGGTGGGACTAGTGTAGCTGGGACATGTTGGCCAGTGTGGGCATGTTTGGCCGAAGGGCCTGTTTCCACATTGTATCACTCTATGACTGGGCTTTCTTTGTATAGCTGCAGTACTGCAGCTCTATCCATGAGCCAGTTTATATAGAATAATGGCTGGGTCAGAGCAGGACTTTGCACCATCCAGTAACTATGAAAAGGCTGCCCATGTACACAGACGTGTGTGGATTAATATGACACTTCTAAAGTTATATATCAGTGAGGATCCCTATATCAGTCAAAGGGACAGAGGTTCAAGAACAGATTCTAAGATTTTCCCTTTTGTTGAGCTAATGGATATAATTGTAACATTTTAATGGTATCACAGATCATGATTCTTATAGAAATTGAAATACATTTTATGTGATTCTGCGAATATAGTTTGCAATTTTTGCCTTCAAATTGCACAACACACCTGTCATAAAATAGGGTAGGTACACAAAATTGCTGGGGAAACTCAGCGGGTGCAGCAGCATCTATGGAGTGAAGGAAATAGGCGACGTTTCGGGCCGAAACCCTTCTTCCTGGAGGAAATAGGCGACGTCATAAAATAGGTTTCCTTCAGTCCTGCAAATGATGTTATGAATATGTCTGGAGCTTATTTTTAGAAGAGATGCTGTTATATCCACCTATAGTGACAATGACTTGTATATAACATGGCAGGGTTTCTCAAAGAACTTCCTAGGAAAGTAATCGACACTGGGCCAGATCATACTTGTGTGTGGGGAGCAGCTTGGTGGAGAACAGCTGGCACTGGCAGCGTAGCGGTAGAGTTGCTGCCTTACACTGTAAGTTACAGCGCGAGAGGTTTGATCCTGGCAATGGGTGCTGTTCGTACGGTTTGTACGTTCTCTCCGTGACCTGCATGGGTTTTCTCCGAGATCTTCGCTTTCCTCCCACACTCCAAAGACGTCCAGGTTTGTAGGTTAATTGGCTTGGTGTAAATGTAAAATTGTCCCTAGTGTGTGTAGAGTAGTGTTACTGAGAGGGGTGAGGAGAGAGGGAGATGGAGAGGGGGGAGAGAGGGTGGAAGGGGAGGAGGAGAGTGGGGTGGGGGAAGGGGAGAGAATGGTGGGGGAAGGGGAAAGAGGGAGGAGGAGGGAGGGGAAGGGGGAGGGAGAGGGGGAAGGGGAGAGAGGGGGAAGAGTGCGGCGGGAGGGGGAAGAGTGCGGAGGGAGGGGGAGAGTGGTAGGGGGGCGGGGGGAGCGTGGGATGGGAGGGGGGAAGGGGTAGGGGAGAGAGGGGAAATAGTGATGAGGGAGGGAGTAGGGTAAGAGTGCGGAAGAGGGGCAGAGGGGTAGGGGGAGCGGTGGAAGAGGCAGATATGGGTAGGGGCAGAGGTGGGGGGGGGGAGAGGGGTGGAGGTTGGGGTGGGAGGGGAGGAGGGAGAGGGGTGAGGAGAGATGAGAGGGGAGAGAAGGGGAAAGGGAGGAGGAGAGAGGGGTGCGCGAGGGGGTGAGAGAGGGTGGGAGAGGGGGGAAAGATGGTGGGGAGGGGGAGACGAGAAAGGGAGGGGAGGATGGAGGGGAGGGAGGAGGGAGAGGGGGAAGAGTGTGGACGGAGGGAGGGAGGGAGGGGGAGAGGAGTAGGGGGAGAGAGGGGGAAGAGTGGGGAGGGAGAGGGAAGGGGTGGCCGGAGAGAGATGGGGTGGGGGGAGGGAGATGGGGAGTGGGGGGAGATAAGTGGAAGAATTGGGAGAGTTTGTAGGGGGGAGTGGTGGGAAGTGGGTGAGGGGAGGGGGAGAGGGGTAGTGGGAGTGGTGGAAGGAGGGCAGAGGTGTAGTGAGGGGTGGGGGATAGAGGGAGCGAGGGGAAGGGAAGGGTGTGGGAGGAGAGGGGCGGGGAAAGGGGGAGAGAAGGGGAAGAGGGGGAGGGAGGGAGAGAGAGGGGTAGGGGGGTGGTGTGGAAGGGGGCAGGTGTAGGGGGCTGGAGGAAGATGGAGGGGGTGGGCCAGATAGGGAAGGGGTGAGTTGGGGGGGGGGAGGAGGGCATGAGAGGGGGAGGAGCGAGGGGAGGGAGACGGGGGTAGGAGAGGGGTGAGGAGAGAGGGGGGGGGGAGGGGAGGACGGGAGGGATGAGGGAGGAGGAGGGGAGAGAGGTGGGGTGGGGAGGGGAGGAGGGAGAGGGGGTAGGGGTAGGAGGGAGGGGGGGGGTAGGGAGGGTAGAGTGGAGGAGGGAGGGGAGAGGGGTGGGGGGAGAGAGGGGAAAGAGTGGGAAGGGAGTGGGAGGGGGAGAGGGAGGGAGGGGGAGAGAAGTGGTAGAGTGGGGAGGGAAGGAGGGGGAGAGGGGCAGGGGGGGAGTGGTGGAAGAGGGACAGGGGGAGTGGGGGAAGGGGTGGGGGAGAGAGGGTAGGGAGGGGAAGGGAGAGGGGAGACAGAGGGGTGGGGGAAGGAGAGGGAGGGTGGTGGGGTAAGGGGAGAGAGAAGTGGAAGAGTGGGGAGAGGAGGGGTAGGGGGAATGGTGGAAGAGGGACAGAAGGGTAGGGGGAAGGGGGCGGGGGAGGAGAGGGAAGGGTGCGGTTAGAGAGGGAAAGGTGGTGGGGGACGAGAGGGATGGGAGAGGGGTGAGGAGAGGGAGATGGAGATGGAGAGGGGGAGGTTGAGAGGGGTGGGAGCGAGGAGAGAGGGGGAGGGGGGAGAGAGGTGTGGGGGAGGGGGAGGGATGCGAGGAGGGAGATGGGGTAGGGTAGAGGGGGAAGAGTGTGGATCGGAGGAGGAAGAGAGGGTTAGAGGAAGGGGGTGGGGGGAGGGAAGGGGGGTGGGGGGAGGGGGAGGGGCGAGAGAGGGAAGGGGGGGAGGGAAGGGCAGTGGATGAGAGGGATGGGGAGGGTGGGATGGAGGAGGAAGGGGAGGTGGGAAATGGGGTAGGGAGGGAGGGGGAAGAGTGTGGAGGGAGGGGGAGAGGGTGGGGGGAGAGACGGGAAATAGTGGGGAGGGAGAGTGGAAGGGGAAGGGTAGGGGCAGTCCATCTGTTCCTCATTCCCTATCACCCCCAATCCTCTTTCTCTATTCCCACACACCTGATGACGCGCTTCGACACAGGCTGCGGGGGTGGGGGGGAGGGGCTGGGGCTGGGGCTGGGGCTGGTGCAAAGGCATATGTAAATGGATCCATTCCGATTGGACATCTGTGAGCATTGGGCATTGTGACATCACACGATGGAACGTTCACCAACATTCTATGGGTGAGAAGCTGTTTTTTTTTAAATTTGGGAGGGGGGGGGGTGAAAAGGATTTTATTAAAAATGTGTACATAAACACGACAAAATTTAATCAGGAGTGGATACTTGGAATGAAAAGTGAAATCTCTGCGTCTGGTGTTGGCGTAGCAACGAATCAAAGGCTGGCAGCCACAAGTCAGGCAGAAACACAGACAGCCAGCCGGCAGCCACAGAGTTTTATATTATAACTAGACCAAATGCAGACCCGTTGGCTCTGTTTCCCCAACGCGCGTTTGCGGGGGGTGCTGCGAAATCACACTCACACTAACCATCCCCCAAACACACAGGTGGGGGTAGGGTGGAGGGGAGATGGGGTGGGGTGAGGGGAGGGCGAGAAGAGGGGAGGGGGTGGTGAGGAGGAGGAGGAAACAGGAGAGATTTGGGAGAGGAGGGCGGGGTAGAGGGAGAGAGCAGGGGGACGGTGAGGGGGAAGAGAGTGGGGAGTGGGAGGATGAGAGGGAGGGAAGGAAGGGGGGAGATGGGGGTGAAGGGGGGTGGCGAGAGGGCCGAAGGGGGTGGGAGACGAGGTGGGGAGAGGGGAGGGTGAGAAGGGAGGGACAGTATGGTGAGGAGGAGGAGGAGGAAACGGGATAGATTTGAGAGGGAGAGGAGGGCGGGGTAGGGGGAGAGAGAGGGGGATGGGAAGGGGAGGAGAGCGGTGAGGGCAGGAAGGGGGGGAGAAGAGGGGTAGGGGGTGGGAGAGGGGTAGCGGGAGTGGTGCAAGAGAGAGGGGAGGGGGTGGGGGGAGATGGGGTGAAGAGGGGTGCGGGAGGGGATGGGAGGGGGTAGTAGGAGAGTGGGGTGGGGGAGGGGATGAGAGAGGGGTTGGGAGGAGGGAGAGAGGGGTGGGAGAAGGGGAGAGAGGGAGTAGGAGGGAGGAAGGGGAGGAGGAGGGAGAGGGAAAGAGTGTGGAGGGAGGGTGAGAGTCGTAGGGGGCGGGGAAGAGTGGCATGGGAGGGGGAGAGGGGTAGGGGGGAGGAGAGGGGGAATAGTGGTGAGGGAGGGAGGCTGAGGATAAGAGTGCGGAAGATGGGTAGGGGGAGTTGTGGAAGAGGCAGAGATGGGTAGGGGGGAGAGGAGGGGGGAGAGAGGGTTGGGGGTGGCGTGGGGGTGGGGGTGGGGTGGGGAGGAGGGAGAGGGGGTGAGGAGAGAGAGAGAGGGGGGGAAAGTGAGGAGGAGAGAGGGGGTTGCGGGGCGGGTGTGAGCGAAGGTGGGGGGGAGGGGGGAAAGAGGGTGGGGGAGGGGGAGAGAGGAGAGAGGGAGGGCGAGGATGGGGAAGGAGGAGGGAGGGGACGGAGAGAGCGAGGGAGAGGGAGGGGAAGGAGGAGGGAGAGGGGGAAGAGTGAGGAGGGAGGGGGAGAGAGGGGTCGGGGAGAGAGAAGGGGAAGAATGTGGAGGGAGGGGGAGAGCGGAGAGAGGGGGAAGAGTGGGGGGGAGAGGGGTGGGGGATGGTGGGGGTGGGGGTTAGATAAGTGGAAGAATGGGGAGGGAGGGGGAGAGGTGTAGGGGGAGTGGTGGAATTTGGAGAGAGGGAGGGGGAGGGGAAGGGAGAGAGTTGTGGGGAGGGAGGAGGGAGATGGGGTGGGGGAGGAGAGAGGGGGAAGAGTGTGCAGGGAGCGGGAGGAGTGGGGAGGGAGAAAGGGGGTGGGGGAGAGAGGGATGGGGGAGGGTGACAGAGGTGTGGGGAGGGGGAGGAGGGAGATGGGGGAGGAGGAAGATGGGGTAGGGGAGGGAGGGGAGGAGGGAGATGTGGTAGGGGAGGGAGGGGGAAGAGTATGGAGGGAGAGGGAGGGGAGGGGTGGGGGTGGTGCAAAGGCATATGTAAATGATCCATTCCGATTGGACATCTGTGAGCATTGGGCATTGTGACATCACACGACGGAATGTTCACCAACATTCTATGGCTGAGGGCTGTTTTTTTTTGAAATGTTGTGGAGGGGGGGGGGGGGGGTAGGTAGAGGGGGAAGAGTGTGGATGGAGGGGGAAGAGTGGGTAGGGGAAGGGGGTGGGGGGAGGGGGTGGGAGAGGGAGGGAAGGGGTGGCGGAGGGAAGGGCGGTGGAGGAGAGAGGGATGGGGGTAGGAGGAGGGGGAGGGGGAGGAGAGGGAGGGGTGAGGAGGGAGATGGAGAGGGGAGGAGAGAGGGATGGGGAGGGGGAGAGAGGGATGGGGGGGGGGGGGGGGTTGGAGGACGGATTTATTAAAAATGTGTGCATAAACACGACGACATTTAATCAGGAGTGGATACTTGGAATGAAAAGTGAAATCTCTACCGAATGGAAAAAATCTCGGCGATTCTGTGTCTGGTGTTGGCGTAGCAACGAATTAAAGGCTGGCAGCCACAAGTCAGGCAGACACACACACAACACACACACCACACTGGACTTTGTGCCTTCCCTCATGGTGGGAGCCATTTTGGGGGGATGTTCTTTGTCTTTAAGCATCTCATTTGTGTTATGTCTGTATTCTTTCTTTGTGTGCTGCAAAATGGAAAAAAGCATTACACCTCGGTGTATGTGAATGTGACCAATTAAATGCCTTTGAACACACACACACACAACACACACACACACACACACACACACACCACACACACACACACACACACACACACACACACACACCACACACACACACACACACCACCCTTCAAGTTCAAGGAGTTTATTGTCATGTGTCCCTGTATAGGACAATGAAATTCTTGCTTTGCTTAAGCACACAGAAAATAGTAGGCATTTACTACAAAACCAGATAAAATGTGTCCATATACCATGATATAAATATATACACACATGAATAAATAAACTGATAGTGCAAATAACAGAAAGTGGTTGCTAATAATCAGAGTTTTGTCCGAGCCAGGTTTAATAGCTGATGGCTGAGGGAAGTAGCTATTCCTGAACCTGGTGTTGCAGTCTTCAGGCTCCTGTACCTTCTACCTGAAGGTAGCAGGGAGATGAGTGTGTGGCCAGGATGGTGTGGGTCTTTGATGATACTGCCAGCCTTTTGAGGCAGCGACTGCGATAAATCCCTCGATGGAAGGAAGGTCAGAGCCGATGATGGACTGGGCAGTGTTTACTACTTTTTGAAGTCTTTTCCTCTCCAGGGCGCTCAAATTGCCGAACCAAGCCACGATGCAACCGGTCAGCATGCTCTCGACTGTGCACCTGTAGAAGTTAGAGAGAGTCTCCTTGACAATCCGACTCTCCGTAATCTTCTCAGGAAGTAGAGGCGCTGATGTGCTTTTTTGATGATTGCATTAGTGTTCTCGGACCAGGAAAGATCTTCAGAGATGTGCACGCCCAGGAATGAAGCTCTTGACCCTTTCAAACATTGACGTTGATATAAATGGGGCTGTGGGTCCCCCTCTACTCTTCCAAAGTCCACAATCAGTTCCTGGTTTTTTCTGCTACACTGTGGTATCTGCAAAAATATGGCGACTTTGAAGTGTTTTACACAGAGAGTGGTGAATCTGAGGAATTCTCTGCCACAGAAAGTAGTGAGGCCAGTTCATTGGCTATATTTAAGAGGGAGTTATATGTGGCTCTTGTGGCTAAAGGGAGAGAAGGCAGGTACAGGATACTGAGTTGGATGATCAGCCATGATCATATCGAATGGCGGTGCAGGCTCGAAGGGCCGAATGGCCTACTCCTGCACTATTTTTCTATGTTTCTATGTTCTTCTCCTTCTTGACTGTTCTGTGAGACCGGGGGGGGGGGGGGAACATTGGGGCAAAAACGTCTTGGAGTGCGAGAGGAAACAGAAGTTCTCGGAGAAAATTCATGCAACTCCAGATGTACGGACAAGCCCCCCATAGCTAACCCTCCACATTGCGACTCTTTGTATGCCGGGTATGCAAAACGAAGCATCTCACTGTGACTTGTCACATGCAACAATAAAGGTATCCCAACGCTCACTGCTCCCCCTCTATGATTCCTGCTGCTCTCCTGCTCTTCAACCATGTTCTGACATCAGTCTGAAGAAAGTTCCCGACCCAAAACATCATTTGTCCATTGCCCACACAGATATTGCCTGACCTGCTTAAGTTCCTCCAACACTTTGTGTTTTGCTCAAGATTCCAGCATCTGCAGTTCCTTGTATCTGGTCCCTCAATTTTACTTCAAGGGCAATAGAGAAAGTAGCATGGCTCCATTTATTCAAGCTGACTCGAGTTAAAAGGTAAGTTAAGTGCAGGTAAATTATTTCTTTTTTGTGTGTTTGGTACATCAGTTTTATTATTAGTGCTTTTTTCAAGATAAAACTGACAGTTGCAATACTAACAATGTCCTGACAGTGGCAATGCAGAGCTATTATAAATTTCAACCGGGACATTATAAAAAGAAACTAATCCTGTGATGCATTCTATTACACCATGTTATTACTAAATTAAGTTGAAGGGCTCAGTATATACTGCACAAACAGTCATTGACTAACCTTCTATAAAGTCACTTAGTCGTGCTATTTACAAATTCTCTGAGAAAGTACAAGAGATCATTTTGAATATTAAAATATTAATTAAAACTGTATTACGAAAAATGAATGTTAATCCATTGAATAACATAAAGTAGATGAACATGAGTTTTCTGGGGGTAATTAGTTAAACTATTATTTGAATCATGGAGTTGATCCCATGTCACCTCTGCATTCCAGCACTGAGCTCACATTTTACCCCAGACAGCAGCCTATAAATATCTTCTGCTTCTCCCTTGGGAATTATGTTGGACTGAGGATGGCTTCTCTCCAGTCTGGTTCTGTGGGTCTGAAGTGACCGATGCTGCCAATCTGTCATGGGTAGACATTTCCACAATGGGGCGGAAGGGGTTTGATTGGACGGGCGGATGGTATGAAAAGAGAGTGTTCGCCTGCAAATGCTAATACTGAGTCTCTGCATGCTGCCAATGCATGGACTCCATTCCCGCAATACTTCACATGTTCATTGGTCATGCGCCAGGGATTACCATGGTTCAGTGGTGAACTTGCATGTTCCATAGATGAAAGACATGCAAAAAATTAGTACATGTGACAATAAAAGACCTTTGAAACCTTTGACCCGAAACGTCGCCTATTCCTTCTCTTCAGAGATGCTGCCTGACCCGCTGAGGTACTCCAGCTTATTGTGTCTATCTTCAAAAAATATGTGAGATAAAGTATAATCCCCATCTGGGTCACGACTGTTCTTCAACGCAGGAAAACTTGTCCTCTTTAACTGATCTGTGTTTTATGATCCTCCAAACTATGAAAAAGTCTTCAAGTTGCACACCTGATCAGTTATTGTCACCTTCATGAGGCAATGAGTGATGGGCTGCAAATGTCGACCTTTCTCAACATTATCAGAAAGTGAATATTTCAAAACAAAATCCTACGGTCCAGTTTGACATTGGTTTTCTGTGTGTTTTACTAGCACCAACAACAAAAAATCTTAAACTGTATACCAAGTGAGAAGAAAGCAGCAGCAAAAGAATTGAGAATGAAGAGATTTTAACAAAACATCAATTGAGAATCAGGTGGAATTGAATCAAGCATCCTTTATTCACAGTGCCATGAAGCACTGATTAAACCTGCTGTCAGAGGTTCACAAACTTTTTAAGTTGTTTTTCTTAAGTCTCCGTTTAAGAAAAATAAGATCTACAACACAATTCGCTGAGAATGGCAGAGGCACAGAGAAGGCCTCCATGCATAGCTCCTGCTATCCCATTGGAAAAGACATCTTGACCGCAAGGAGATGCATCGAGATAAGTGGATGGATTGCAGTTTGGAATTTAGAGAGATACAGCATGGAAACAGACCCTTCTGCCCACAGGGTCCACACTGCCAATCGGTCACCCGAAACACACTACTTCCAGGTTACCCACTTCTATCTATTCACTACACAATAGGTGGAATTTCAAGAGGCCAATTCATATACCAAACGGAGACTCGGTGATCATTTGTTGAACACTTTCTAGGCAGTTGATGTCTATGGCATCTGCTGGTTACTTCCCATACTGACCTCTCTGTCCATGGCAAGAATGAGGTCACAGGTAATTTGGAGGAACAGCACCTCATATTCACTTGAGCAGCTTACAACCAAGCGCTATGAACTTTGAATTCTTTAATTTTCGGCTTCGGTGCCGAGCCGGGTCTCCGCTGCTGCTGCTGTTGCTGCTACAGCTTCGGTGCCGAGCCGGGTCTCCGCTGCTGCTGCTGCCGCCGCTACAGCTTTTGGTGCCGAGCCGGGTCTCCGCTGCTGCTGCTGCCGCCGCCACAGCTCAAGGGCCGAGCCGGGTCTCCGCTGCTGCGCTGCCGCCGCTACAGCTTCGGTGACGAGCCGGATCTCCGCTGCTGCTGCTGCCGCCGCCACAGATTCGGGGCCGAGCCGGGTTCTCCGCTGCTGCTGCTGCCGCCGCTACAGCTTCGGTGCAGAGTCAGGTCTCCGATGCTGCTGACTGCGCCGCTACAGCTTCGGGCCCGAGTCAGGTCTCCGCTGCTGCTGCTGCCGCCGCTACAGCTTCGGGGCCGAGTCAGGTCTCCGCTGCTGCTGCTTGTTGCTGCTACAGCTCCGATGCCGCCAGCTCCGCCATTAGGCCTCGGCGCAGACGGAGACGGGGAATACGACCGAAGAAAAGTCGCATCCCCCGAAGGAAGAGACCCAAGCATGTTTCTCCCACCCCACCCACACACATACACAACTTAATAAAACAAAATTAACTAAACATGACAAAGAACAAAACGAAAGATAAAAAACAGACGGACTGCAGGTGGGCCGCAGCTGTTAAGCCAGCGCCGCCATCTTGAATCTGTTCTTCATGTTGTTTTGTCAATTTTGTCCACAGTTCTCAACATGTTTCCCTCATGAGATTACACCTTCCCTAGCCAGCAATGGCCCTACCAGGCAAAGCCCTGCCTGAGGCCATTTGTGGACGGCTCAGATTGGTCCTGGTCCTTTCTTGCCTCCAGCTCTTCACCAAGGGAATTCGAGAAACAGAGGACATAGGTTTAAGGTGAGAGAGGGAAATGTGGAATAGGAACCTGAGGGGCAACCTTTTCACAAGAGAGTGGTGTATTTATGGAATGAGCTGCCAAAGGAGGTAGTGAGGCAGGTACTATAACAACATTTGAACAACATTTGGACAAGTACACAGATAAAAAGGTTCAGAGGGCTCTGGGCCAAGCACATGTAGGTGGGACTAGCGTGGATGGGCATCTTGGTTGGAATGGGCAAGTTGGGCAGAAGGGCCTGTTTCTGTGCTGGATGACACTATGACTCCTGGGGGAAACACACAGAGAACGGGAAACCCCGCAGAGAGAGCACCCGAGCTCAGGATCGAACCCGGGTCACTGGCACCGTGAGGCAGCAGCACTGTCACCTGTGCCACTGTGTCACCCTCCAAAGGAATCAAGGCCTGAAACATGGTTGCCAGGTTTTTGATTGATTTGATTAGATTTAATTATTGTCATGTCTTCAGTTACGCGACAACGAAATTCTTTTCCCTTACAGTCATACAAAAACTAACAATAAAAAACACCAAAACAAAACAAGAAACACAGAACACAGTAGTCCACAACACAAACATCCCACAGCGGCACCAAATTTCCCACTGTGAGAGAAGGAACCAAAGTCCAGTCAACTCTCGTGATGTTCCCCAATGTTCACCGTGGTCGGGGCAACCCGAGCACCCGTAGTCGCCGCTAAGGCGCCCGATGTTCAGGCCCTCCGACGGGAATAATGGAACCCCGACGTTGAAAGGGAGAACATCCTCAGCGGCCTGGACCTCGAATCGGCCACCTTCCAACGGAGTCCGTGGCTCCCGATGTCCACAGGCTGCGATGGGCGGAGTTTTGTGCTGGCGACCCCCGGCAAAGGGTTCCAGGACTCCGCGATGTTAAAGTCAGTGCTGCCGCGTTGGGAGCTGTGCACCCACAGCTCCGCGATGTTGGAGCAGCGGCCCAACACTCCGGAACTCCAAGTGGTGATTCCAGGTAAGGCCTCGCCGCTCCGCGATATATCAGCGCAAACACCGCAGCTGCTGCAGCTCTGGTCTGGTCCAGCAGGAAAGGCCGCGTAATTCCAGTTGGTAGGCCGCGGGGAGGGGGGGGGGGGGGGTGCGAGGACGCGACTCGAATAACAGCTGTATCCTCGCCACGAAGCGAATGAAGGACGGTTCCCCCTTACCCTACCCGCTTCCCCCACATGAAATACTGAAAAAAAACTATAAAAACACACTCTAAACACAACAGAAAACCAGACCGCGGGCGGAGGCAGCCAGTAACAGCGCCACCGGATGTCCAGGGGAGTGTGCATTAGTTTTTTATAGAACGTGTAAAACCTTAAAACGTGTTGTAACCATGGAGATTGTGTGGAAGAGATTTGTCACGGCATTGCCATGGGTGTTACATGTTTGTGAAGTTGAACACCCAGGGGTCATCTGAATAGTGCCCAAACTGAAAAATTAATTGGGAAATTCATTTCCCCAACAATCTCCATGAAGTTAACACTTTATGAAATTGAAACAGAAAACGTTGGGGATACTCGACATCTGAAGGCTTTCCTTTCACTTTTTGATTTGATGAAATTCATTTTTTTTCAGCTGAGAATAAATTTTCCCAAACAGGCTCAAATCAATTTTTTCCAGAGCTGAGACCATTAGTGAGCAATTTTTACTTTGTCCATCTCTGCCTTGGGTGTCCAAGTCTGCTCGTGGTGGAACGGAATGATCAAAAGGGAAAATACAAGCAAAAAAATAGAATGAGGCACTGAAGGATTTCATCAGTCCTTGCTCTCAGGCAGCTTCTATGCACTGAGCTTTGAGACACGATTGACACACTTATCTTTTCTCATAGAGCAACAACCATTCCTGAGGTACAGCAAAAGATCTATATGTGCAAGCTGTGACGATCAAAGTTATAAAGGGAAGCAGCCAAAGCACATGGTCACATCTGATCTTCTGCCAGAAAGCTAGTGGGCACGGGGTTAAGGTGAGAGGTAATATAACCTGAGACGGCAACATTTTCACACATATACCCAAGGTGGTGGGTATATGGAACAAGCTGCCAGAGGAGGTAGTTGAGGCAGGTAAAATAACAACATTTAAAAGACACAAAATGGTAGAGTGACTCAACGGGTCAGGCAGTATCCCTGGAGAGCATAGATCGGTTACGTTCGGGCTGAAGAAGGGTCCCGACCAGAAACGTCACCTATCCATGTTCTCCAGGGTTGGCTGCCTGACCCGCTGAGTTACTACAGCATTACCAATGTGTCTTCCTTGGTAAACCAGCACCTGCAGTTCCTTGTTACAGCATTGAAAAGTCATTTGGACAGGGAACGATTTAGAGGAATATGGCCCAGACGTGGGCAGGAGGAACTAGTGTTGATCGGCATGGAAGATTGGGCTGAAGATTCTGTTCAGTGCCGCATGACTCCATGACTAAAATATGTATAATTATATGTATTAATTAAGAAAATGTGGGTTGAAGAATTGTTGTCTGGTTACAGGCAGTCCTGGCACAGGAAGAATTGCAACATGCAGAGGCAAACCTATAATTACATTCTTGCTGTTATATTAATACCTGATTCTGTCCCTGTCAACATAGTGAAGTAGTAGTTAACCGACATTCCTGCTTGGTTGGAATAGACTCAGCCGAATGAGGGTAGTGAGGTAAAGGTTCTTCACGGGCGTTTTGGCTCTGATGGAGGCGATGACTTAAGGAGTGAACCGATGAAGGTCCTGCTCGAACCGACATCTCCCCTCGAGGTGCAGCCAGGTAGTACTGATTACTGAGAGGAGTCGCCGCATTGATGTATTCAATCTAGGATCTTCACACATACATTTAAACAATAATTTCTCGTTGATTAATTGATGACGACAGATAAACACAAAAAGCTGGAGGTAACTCTGCGGGACAGGCAGCATCTCTGGAGAGAAGAAATTGATTACTGCATTTCTTTCGTTGCCAGACAACCCAAATATTTCTCTAGTTCACGCCTCTCTCTCTCGCCTCTCGTTTCCCTTTCCCCTGATTCTGAGACTGAAGAACGGTCTCGACCGAAAATCACCTGTTCCTTTTCTCCAAAGATGCTGTCTGCCCCCCGCTGAGTTATTCTAGCTTTGTGCGTCTATCTTGATTTAAATCAGCATCTGCAGTTCCTTTCAACACACATCGTAAAATAATGTCACATTATGGCTATCTTGTGCAGCAGAGTGGTGTGCCCAGTAAAGCAAAGTTCCACAGCTCAGGGACCAGGTTTAGTTTAGTTTAGTTCAGTTTATTGCCAGTGTACCAAGGTACAGTGAAAACTTTTGTTGCATGCTGACAGTCAGCGGGAAAGACTATACATGATCACAATCGAGCCATCCACAGATGAACAGATACATGATAAACGAATAACATTTAGTGCAAGATAAAATCCAGTGAAGTCAATTAAAGATAGTCCAAGGGTTTCCAGTGAGATAGATAATAGCTCAGGGACCATTCTCTAGTTATTGATAGGAGATTTAGTGCCTGATAACAGCTGGGAATAAACTGTCCCTGATCTCTGGTACTGATTGGGATTATATTGCACGTTCTCCCCTTAACCACATAGGTGTACTCCACACACCAAAGACCAATATGTTAATTGATCACTTGTGTTCTTCGACGGAGGAAATCAGCCACCCTTACTTGGTCTGGTCAATGTCTGGCCCCAGAGCCTCTGAGGTGATTGACTCAAGTTCAAGTTCACATTTATTGCACATGCACCAATTAAGGTACAGGGAATTTGACTTATCATGAAGCCATACAATCAAAAGAGCACAATACACAGTAGAATACAACATGAACATCCACCACAGTGTAATCAACATTCTTCACTGTGGTGGAATGCAATAACTTTCAGTCAGTCCTCCTCCTTGTTCATCTTGACAGCACCCTGAATATTACCGCAAGACATTGTTTCAGGGGCAATGAGGTCAGACCAGTAATACTGGCAACAAATAAATAAATAGCTAGAAGAACCACGGTTTTAATGTAACTTATCCTTCAGCTGTGGAAACAAATCTATGGCTCGGTCCAATAGTTTCCTGGCAATGTCATCTTCCACGTCTCTAGTCCGCCCCTCGACTCTGTACTTTTCTATCTTTCCATTCCTCGAACCACTCGTAGCGAGCCATGGTCAGAATTGTCATACACGAATTTCCTGATAATCAGAAATGTTAGTTTGAGTTAGTTTAGAAATACTGCCGAAACAGGCCTTCCGTCCCACCGAGCCCACACCAATTAGCGAGCACCCATTCACACTATTTCTAAGTTATCCACTTTTACATCCAACCTTCTACACGCGGAAAGGTAAGTACTGCGATCAATTAACCTACATGACCGCAGTTGTTTGGATGTAGGAGGGAACGGGAGACCAGGAGGAAACCCACATGATCACAGCTGAGAACGTGCATACTCCACACAGACAGCATCCGAGGTCAGGATCGAACCCGGATCTCTGGCACTGTGAGTTCTACTGCTGTGCCCGTATAGAACATATAGCCATA